>NC_057796.1:21975815-22191258 GCF_018294505.1 Triticum aestivum
ATGGTCATCATGTATTAGGAAATCATTAACAAAAAACAAAAATAAACTGATAATAAAGAAATATAGAAAAAGGTGAAAAGGGAAAACTATACTAGAATGGAAGTATAAAGAAGCAGAAAAGAGCAAATGAGGGGGGAAATCGGAAGACTAGCTAACTGGAATAAAATTCAGAAATGAAAAGGGAAAATAGATATAAAATGAAAATGAAATAACGCTGAAAACACGACGAATCGGAAAAACAAGCAAAAGGCGGAAAACAAATTGGCTCAAATCCCAGACAAGGAGCGTAGCCGGGGAAAATCAGCGTCGTGCACCAAGGCTAGTTTAGGTTGGCCCATTTTGTGTAGCTGTAGGCGTACCTTAAACTATTTGACGCTACCAGAGTTAGGTGTGTGCTCCTGTTCCACGCACTAAGCGCTGGATACAAGCCAAACGTGTGGGTCTGTCCCTCATTCTAGTTGGGGTGTCCCATATTCTAGTCGTTCTTCATCGCATTCAACTGTTTCTGGCCACTAATATTCCTGCATTTCATTGGTCTGTATCATACATTGTTAAATCATGTTCAATTAAGAAAGAGAAGAAACTAGAAAAATGAATTACTCGTGAACAAGAATACAAGAAACTTTCTCTTGAAACTCATGAAAAATAAATGAATTATGGTGCACATCTGCATGGTATTCCCCGCGCATGTTACGCGAGCGGGCAGCCAGCGAGCGTTGCTGGGCCGGCCTTTGCGAAGAGCACATGTGCGCTGGGTTGCTTAGCCGGCGCAACAAGCGCTGACCAGGAGCCCTCATAGGAGGTCCCCTTGCTACCCACCCTAAGCAAGTAAGCATCCAAACCACTAAATTCATAAGCAATTTAAAAATAAATAAATTCTTAAGCTACGAGCTAACAAGCAAAAGGAGAATATATATCAATTCTTCTTGGCCATCCTTCTTATCATCTCTCATTAGTCATCCATTTAAGTTATAGCATAAAAACAATTCTGCCGGAACTATAACATGATAATAGGAGAGGGAGGGAGGGAGGGAGGTATAGAGAGAGAGAGAGAGAGAGAGAGAGAGAGAGAGAGAGAGAGAGAAGAAACCAGCAAGAGAATGACAAATCATGTCTGATGCCCATTGTATCAGATAGGCGGCAAACCCCACAATGGTTCGGGACTGGTTTCATTGAATTTTTTTTCTTCAGCATTGCTTTGTTTTTCCCATTTCCGTCTTCTTTTCATTTTTTTTGTTTTTCCTTCCAATTAACATTTCATTTAATTTGTTCCTTTTTGTTTTAACAACCAACCACCAAGGTTGTGATTACTCATCTAATGGGCCCACCATGAATCAATGCATTCCCGTTTCTTCTATCGCCCCGATCTCATCTTCCTCCTCTTTTCTTCTTCTTTCAACTTCATCGTGTTCAACGTCACAGCCAGCCATCCCGCACCAGGTTCTCGGAGCTCTGCGTCAGAACGAGCCTGCGGAGGAGGGACTTGGCGGTGGCTGGTGGCGAGCCTGGTCTCGTGCGCGAACATGCATGCAGTGAAGAGCGGCAGCAGGGGCACGCCGAGCTCGTGCCCCGGCCACGAAACCGTGTTCGCCCACTGCAGGCAATAGCCGACTTGTACTGCAGTGTATGGCTCCACGTATTCTCACACAAGTAGACCTGACGGCGTAGAAGCTGCCTTTCTCCGAACCGGGTCTTGTTCTCCGGTAGGTTATACACGGGCGGATCTCATGAATGACACAGCACTACTCGAGCATAGTGCGGTGATGCTCCTTGGGGACGTGGGAGAGCACGTCCACCACCAGAGAGTAAGCCGACTTGACGGCGTGCTTTCAGGCGGTTTCGCCTGACGTCTAGCCGATTCGTAGTTCGCGGGTATATCCCCGTGCCCGGCCTATACCGCCGCTGTAGCGTCTCAGGGGCCGCACTAACTCAGCTAATAATGTGCATTAACTCCATGGTTCTGTCCGCCTATACGGAACTGCACTGTATTGCGAATTCAGAAACAATTACAAGCAAACTTGCACTAATCCCCAAACATGGACGGAGTGGCCTAGATTACAGGGTGGTGCGCCTCCGTGTTCTCTTCGTCCGCGTCCTTGTTACCAGTCAGTAGTATATCTTGCTTACTGCGAGACACACGATAGTATCATCAACAATGTTAGCTGTGGTGGGCCGATCCATTTACGTTTTTGGGAAGATTTTTTTATCTGGTTTTACTGGTCTGAGAAGATTCTGGGTCATCTTTTATCTTTGTTTTCTTCGTTGTGCTTTTTTTGCGGGGTTTCTCTTTTCCCTTTTGGATTTCTATTTTCTGTTGTTTTTTTTTCTATTTTTCTACCTTTTTGGGTTTCTGTCTTCTCTTTTTCTTTACATATTGACTTTTTTAAGATTCACGAATTTTTTAATCCGCCTGATTTTAATGTACAGAAAGTTTTTTAATGGACTTTGAACATTTTTTGAGGACCTGTTATATTTTTTAGAGACACACACTCTGCAGTTTTTTATTACACATTAAATTTATTTGAAACATGTTAAACATTTTTTCCAGATAAATGTTTAACATTTTCTACACACATGTTGAACATTTTTTGAATACTTGGTAAACATCCTTAAGATATATGTTGAAGATTTTTAAAATGGATCTTGACCATTGAAATACACATTGAACAGTTTTTAAATAGATGGTGACCATTTTACAAATATAGTGTGAACATCCTTTTAATAAATGGCAAACATTTTATATGTCATAATGAGTTTTTTCACAACTTCTCGAACAAATATTTTATATTTCATGATCTTTTATACCTTTTCATGAACAGGATCATCCCGTGCATCATCACGGTGAGGAACACGATGTACCACCCTAGTGTCAGTGTCAAGCAGTTCTCTGTGCTACGGTTCAGCCGGCTCTCATTGCCGCTGCCTACCAGGGCCGTCCTCAAGGAAGCCAAGACGCTCATCATGGAGCGTCTGGCTAGGGTCAGCCTCGACGCCCCTCTCAGCAACGGCATGGCTGTTCTGCTATCGGACGAGCTCTCGTGGGCGTGCGAGAGCGACAGCGTCGCAGATGTGTGATTCTCACGTGGCACATTGCCACGTCCATGTTCGAGGCGAGGTGCCCGCAACAGAGGGGCGCGCGGCCTGAGGACGGACGCGAGCCGGCCACAGCACTGTCCGGGTACTGCGCCTACCTGGTGGCCTTCCATCCGGAGCTCCTCCCAGACGACAAGGACGGGACAGAGCTCGTGTACGCGGACATGAAAAGGTACGGGGTGGTTCCCCCAGCCTTACGGCGCCCCCCAGCCATACGACGCCCCGTGGTACGGCGCCCCTGCACCAACCTACGGTGTCGTACCACCGGCGCCCCCTGCCTGGCCGGCGCCACTCTACAGTTCACCGTCTGTTTCACCCTATGCGGCCTAGCCGCAACCGCACTCCTATGGGGCGGCTTACGGTGCTGCGTCCGCCGTGTCCTCGGGGGCCCTGATCGGTTCGGCCGATGCCCTGGCTGCCCCTGGCTACGAGACGTCCTTGGCGCTCGCCCCTCACGCCGATGCGGATCCGATGATGGGTTTTTATGCGCCATCGACACAGGCTCCTGCGGGTTATGCTTCGGCGCCATCGCCGTTTTATTTCTCGCACCTCCTTCCGGTGAAGCTTACGCCGAACAACTACTTGTCATGGCGGGCTCAGGTGCTATCTCTTCTCTGTCGTTACTTGGAGGGATATGTTGATGGCTCCATCCGGTGTCCGCCACCGTACCATCCGGCTTATGACGTGTGGGTGGCTCAAGACCAGGCGATACTCTTTGCCATCCAGTCGTCGCTCACTCCGAGCGTATCGTCGCTTGTCATCTTCGCCGCGACGTCTCGGGATGCTTGGACCGCGCTTCACACTACTAGAAAAAAGGCTGTTAGTGGCGCACCTGTTTTTGCTATTAATGGTGCACTATAGGTGCGCCACTATTAACACACCACTAGTAACAAATAGTAATGGCGCTGGTGCGCCATTAGTATCCCAGATAATTGTGGCGCACCACATAGTGCGCCATTACTATGTCCAACAGTGCACCATTACTATGCCTCCTAGGGGGCCTTATTTACCTTCACGTATGCCCCATGGTGCGCCATTACTATGCCCCATAATGTGCCACTGGTATTTAGCCTTGGTGCGTCACTAATATTCAATATGGTGCGCCACTATTATGAATATTAGGAATTGTTATTTTTTGCTTTTCTGGTATTTGCACATGTTACAAAATACGTTACAACACAGAATATAAACATCACACAATAGAATTTTCATCATATTAGTCTCCAAATTCGAAATAGCGAACAAAGTTCAAACATTAGCCAAGTTTAGGTCTCGAGACATTAGCAGAGTTCATCATATTAGCCGAGTTTGTCGTCACATTACAAAGTCGATATCGATCATCTAAATTATCATCACATAGAAGAGAGATGCGGTCACGATGAGCATCATCGCGATGAAACTGGTCTTCATCCGGTTCCTCCAACGCTCCCCCCTCTCTCCCGCTAGATAGCGCGCGTATCTAGCTTCCGCCTCCGCCCTAGTGGTGTACCATTTGTAACTGTTACCGCTGAAACGGTGAACCTGTCTCCGACACTCCTCCCAGTCGTCGTAGACTCTGGGAACCTTACCCTTGTACACGACGTACGACGGCATCTCTATGCACTAGACAAACAAAACGTTAGTAGCAATTCATAGATAAAATATAAGCAATATATAAGTATGCAACAAAAGGATCGGAAGAGAAAAGCAACACATTAATAGCACGATTCATGGTCCTACTAAGAAATAGCATCGATTACATATAAGTTGAACGACTATCCAAACTAAAGAGACATACAAGTTCATTAAAGTTTAATTACAACATGAGCTAATCGATATTTTAGAACTACATAGCATCAATACTTTCGACTCGACTCAGGGACCCGGAGCGTGGATGAAGCCGCCGTCTTTCGTGATGGTCATGAATGTGCGGTCGTTGTCAGCCTACATTTGTAGGGTTGTTTCTATTTCACTGTTGGACGTTGATATTTGAGGTAGAACTACCCCGAGGTACGAAGGACATCTTGAAAGATGATTTCCGCAAACTCGGACTGGATGCGAAAGAATTCTTGTCTGATGTCCTCATCCTGGATTGCCGACAAGCGTGCGGCCCAATCTTTGAGATTATTTGGTAGCATAAGGTGATTATGGTCCCGTACGATCGCACGCATGTGATGGAGGGCGTAGTAGGCATCCTTCTGACTGCCAGGCGGCTACTTGACGCAGGGGAATGTCGTTACGTGGGTGAACACGTGCTTGTTGTACCTACAAATTGGCCTCCTGAAGGTGCCTCCAGATTTGGCGTAGCCAGGGAGAGCATCATCAAGAACTTTCTTGATATTTGTGTAGTCTTTCTTCGACTGACGGTCTGAGTCGAAATACGTGGCCATGGAATATTTCAGGCTTAAGAGGATGAGTGTGCAATGTGTGTCACTGCACAAAACACGGAATGTTAGAGAAAAAAAGAACGATCGAAATCTAAGAAATCATATGTTACGGGGCGGTGAGGGGATGACTTACTCGGAAAAGTAAGGCACGAGGAAGTTATCCTTATCTGGGTTCGCCAGAAAGACGCCTTCGAGGTATGAACTCGCGACTTGCCGGTCCCCAGCGCTGCCCAAGATCTTGGCACACATGTAGAAGGGGTCGACTATCACGATGTCCAGGGTCTCGTCTCTAATGATCCGCATCTCCATACTGAGCAAAAATAGCCGAATGAAGGTGTAGTGCAGCGGATGAAGGTTAAACATAGCGAAGATGTCGTCAAACCGCAGGACGATCATACGCCTGTTGGTGCTATCGACAAAGCCCCGGCCCTTTGGCACCTTGGCCACGAAAACCGGGTATGCCACATCATTCTCGGAGAGACGCCGCTTCTCCATAGAAAGAACACAGTCATGCAGACTCCGCATAGCACCGGTTGTAGCATTGAGCAGATTAGTCGGTAGCATTGGCCTACCCGCCACATGCACCCTCCTCGAGATATCCTTAGGTATTGGTGGCCCGCCCTGAGCACAGATCGTACTCGGTGCCGGCTGGCTCACACCCTTGTTTTTCTTTCTTTTCCGTCCCTTTTGCTTCTTCTGCTGTAATGGGATCGAGTTCTGCTCAGAGACCACCTTCTTGAGTGTGTTGGGGCTGATAATATTTCGCACCTCGGCTACTTGAGTCTCGGTGAAGGCGGCAGCTGGAGGCGTCTCCTGAGAACTGAACGCCAGACGACGCCTGTTACAATTGGGTTTCTCTGAGGTACCAGCTAGATCGCGATCGTCTTATGCAGGGTTGGGTTCTTGAGAAGGAAGCCCCAAGAATTCGTCACCGTACCCATGTTCGTTGAAGTACTTATCGACGTTGGAAAATGTACCGCCGTCGTCGTCCGGATCCTGTGCCATATGCATGTCCGGATCAGCTGACGGCGGTAGCGTTGCGGCGGTCTTGCCATGGCTTGGCGCCGGTAGGACTGGCGGTGTTGTCTGTGGGGTGGTGTCCCGCACCCCCAAACGAATCTGGCTCTTCGGCCAAAGCAAGGGCCAGCTTAAGCAGGCGCTGAGGGTTATCACATCATCTTCGTCGGCCCCAGGGGGTCGAAACGGAGGTAACAAGTCGTCACAGCCCTGCAGCACCCGAACCAGTTGAACCCTATACACGGTGGGTGGCATTGGATTACCATGGAACACGAGGTTGCCCGGTTGAACGATTTTTTCCTTGGCGACATCGATCAACTCGCCGTCCACGAAGTGCAGGAGAGTGCATGGAACGTCGGCGGCGCCCTGGGAAAACATGTAGGGCGTCAGGGATACCCAGTAAAAGGCAAGGAGATGAAGTCATCGGCCGAGGCTTAGTTACCGTGATGGCGTCAAGCTCGGCTAATGTCGAGGCACCGCCAACGGCGGGCGTGCAGGTGATGGAGGGGCCGCTTACTGTCGAGGTGCCGGCCGGCGTATTCTTCCCACACCCGGGTGCATTAAGCTCCAGTGCCAGCGCCGACGCCGGAGACACCAATGCCGCCTCCGCCGGAGACACCAATGCCGGCGCGTTGTGCGAGTTGCTGCCCGTGAAGCTGGGAATCGGGGGCGGCCCCTGTTGGCCACCCGCAATCCACGCCTGCAGCCCCTCAAGCAAGGTAGGCATAATGGCGGTGATCGTCGCTCCCAGTTGGTCTCGCACTTGCTCTTGGACTATCTCCGGAATCCGCGCCACTTGTGCCTTGAGTTCTTTAACCTCGCGCTCCTGGCTTTCCGAGCTGGTCTTTCTCTCCTTTCGCCCAGCCTTATAGTATTCCGACCATTTCGTGGACAAGCCTTTGCCGGCCACACGACCAGCTGACGACGGCTTACTGAACTTATCCTTGTTTTTCACTATGTTCAACGCCCTATTTAAAGTGGTGTCCCAAGGGGCAGACGAGGAGCTCTGATACCCCGCGCTACCGCTTTCAGTTTCCTGCGGAAGGAACGTGAACCATTTATAAATTTGGTTTCATTAATTAGAATGCAACCATATGGAGCTAATTACGTGGGGGTGTATTCCTTACCAGAACAAGCTCAAGCGCCTTGGTCTTCGGATCCGTGGTAAGCTCCTTTGTTACCGGGTCCACCTTGTACCGGGCCCTGACATAGTTCCTGGTCTGCTTATCAGGGTATTTATCAAAGAGGGGCGGTCGGCCTTGCTCGGCACGCTCCACGTCCTCCTTGTTCCATATAGGTTCCGCCACTCTGTAACCACGGGGACCGAGTTTGTGGACCCCTAAGTTCAAGTCCCGCATATCTTTTCCCCAATGACTTGATTCCACGGATGCGTTGCTCTCGCACTTGATCTTGAACTCCAGGTAGTTAGCTTCGCTGATCGAAGGATTTGTCTCCTTGATCTTCTCATAACTATCACCACGGAGAATCCTTCTCTTCACCGCGGCTCTCCAAGTAGCCAGGGCCGTGTTCATCTTCGTGAGGGCGGCACTGTTCACTTTATTCCCTGAGAGGCGTGTGTTTGCGAAGTCACCGGGGAACTTGTATCGTTTGTGCAGCTTCGTGAAGAGGAGGTTGCTCAAATTCCCTCGGTCACGATGCCTTAGGTTCTAGATGTTGATCGAGACGGTGCTCCGGAGAATGCACCCGAGTTGTCCCGCGTACCCACTGACTAATTCTTTGGGCGCCGTTGGATGCCCACTAGAGGACACTTCAGTAAATTCCTCCTTGACGGTGCCGAGCAAGTTCGGGCGCCGGTCCTTCCGTTGCCTCTTTGGTTGGCTGCCATCTGTGCGTTCGCTGCCATCATCAGTGGTGGCATCCCCGGCGGCACCGTCAGTGGTGTCATCCCCGACGCCACTAGGGGTTGTGTAGTCGGGATCGGTGTCTTCCACGGCGTCCTCATAGCGGTGAGGTTCTTCCTCCATCTCCTGGGACAGCTCCCAGAATGACTTGCCCGAACCGCCGGCCTCATCGTTGTCGGCCATGTTCGCTCTAAATAGGAAAAAAGGCTACTAGAGTTATTGGATGAGATCAGGGTAGTATCTATTCTTATCAGATTTAGAGGAATATTTCCGTTTTGGTTGAGAATCGGGCACCTTCTAGGTCAAGAAAATTGGGCATGACCTTTGCTAATTTTCTTGACCTAGGAGTGCCCCATTCTCAACCGAAACAGAAATTAATCAACATTTCAGGAGAAAGGGGTCATTTCACATCAGAAGCTGCCAACATTGGAATCAGAAGCTGCCAGCATTGGAACATGAGAAGCTGTCAGCATTGGAATCATTTCATAAGATAAAGTATATTCAGAAGCTGCCAGCATTGATAATTGCCATAATTAGGAAGCCTTAGACTAGTAATTCATGCCTTTTATCCTAACAGTGTTACAAACTGATAACAATAGCACAATTAATAGTACAAGAAAACCAACAACTATATCCATAGTGCCAACAACAGTAGAAACAACCTAGAACCACTTGAACTATGGTTAGGGTTAGGGTGACAGCAGGAGAACTAGTTGGAGAGTTTTTCACCAACTAGTAGAAATGTATGACAGTAGGAGAATAAAAACCCTGAATACCACCCCCATAATACACCCTTTAGGTTCGGATGTTTTCAATCTTAGATGTACAAAACTTGATGTTGGAAGCTGATCCGAAACATTTCCAACCAGATCAGTTACCTAGTTATGTGAAGTTTCTGGTTGACGAGTTGAAGTTCTTAGGGGTGAAAAACTCTCATCACAAACGCAACTATGGGACCCCTACCACAACTACGAAAACAGATCAAATAGTGCCACTACCATAACTATATGTCTATATCCATATATTTTGAAATGAATACAGATACCGAAAACTCTTAACTTCAACTATATCCAATACATATTCGAAAGCGTTCAAAGATATTTAAATGTTGTATTTACTAAAGAAGTAAAAAACTGAATTCAGAATGTATCTTATCAATTCGATAGGCAGAACATCCTATGGCTTTAACAGCATAATTCCAGTACAAGAAATTTATATATCATGAGCATGGCATTACTTTCCGCTGATAATATGAAAATTAACAACATAAAATTGTTCTAGGTCACTACCATTAACATAAACACTGTAAGGACTTGAAATACTAAAAGGACCATGGGAGGTAGAATTTGCATCAACAGCATTACAACAACGTTTGCCACTCTAAAAACCACCAACTTTAACAGATCGACTTCGCCAGAACACCACTACTTGAAAAACTTCGCTGTCCAGACAGCAGTTGGGGCAGCTGAGCACTAACCTACCGGAGCAACAAAAGAACACGTCTGCCCTTACCTTGTTCAACGACAGCAGTTGGGGCAGCCGAGCAGCCTGCGGTGTCTGGTGCGACCCAGCGGAGCGAGTGTGGAGATCACGGGGAGCGTCGGGGAGACGCGGGGGGGGGGGGGGGGAGGGGTCGAGCGCCGTCGCGCCCTGCTTCCGCGGCTCGCCGGCCCGGTGTTGAAGCAGATTCCGCCCGCCGCCTTGCCTGTCGCCTCGCACGGTGGAGCTCGAGCGGAGAGGCGCCATGGGTTTCTAGGGTTTCGAGGGCTGGGAAGAACAGAGGGTCAGCGTCTCAGGAGCGGCGAAGGCGAGGGAGGTGGTGGGTGGGGGCGGCAGAGCCCGGGAGCGAGGTCGCCGGTGGGTGGGGGCGGCAGCGAGGGGCGAGATGCAGATCGATTGGGGAGAAGGACGACGACTAGCTGGGTCGTCTTGGATCTTTTAGTAGGGGGAGGGTTAGCAATGGCGCACCATTTAGGGGTGCGCCATAAACACAGTGATAGCAATGGCGCACCTTCTCCTGGTGCGCCATTACTAATTTTTTTTTGGATTTTTTGTTGCATGTAATAATTTTTTAGAAAATGACCATAAATTTTAAAATGTTACGATATAAGTAGTTATTACTAATTTTCAAATACTTGCGTTGCAAAATGTTTGTGAATTGGTAAAACATTTATGAATATGAAAAAATATCATCAAATTTGGAAAAATATTCATGAATTCAAAAAGTGCCCATGAAATTTAAAAATATTCATGAGTTCAAAATATATTAACAAATTCAATACTTTTTGTGAGTTAGAAAAATGTTCGCATTTTCAAAAGAATGTTTGCAAATTTAAGCAGGAAAAGGAACACTGAAAAATAAAATACCAGAATAAACATAAATAAAAAGTGGTATATCAATGGCGCACCTTCTAGGGGTGCGCCATAAACACCGTGATAGAAATGGCGCACCTTCTCCTGGTGCGCCATTACTAACTTTTTTTATTTTACCAGAATAAACATAAATAAAAACAATTAAAATACCAGAAGAAAACACAAAGAAGCCCAAGGTGCCTGTAAATGATGATTTGCAACAAAACAAGAGGGAGAAGAACAAAAATTCCAAATCCAAGAAGAAGGTGGTCGATACTTCAACTTGGTGATGGAGAAGTTACAAAAGGAAGGTAAGTACAGACAACATTAATCCCCACTGTTTTGAACAAAAGAGGTTACTGGATAGAGGACTAGAACAGAAGAAATGCCATTTCCATACTTCAACTTAGTTGCATGTAATAATTGAGCTTGCCACTGACACACACAGGCGGCCGACATGTCGTGATTCGATCTTAGCTATCTTTTCACAGTCTTCTTGCCCTTATTTTTCGCAATGGAGTTCTTCTCTTGAACGGACGTCCTTTAGGTAGGGTGGTCCTGCTTCTTCTTGTGATATATGGTACTTCATCGTCGTCGTCATCGTCCATCTTCGGGTCGCCGTACTCGTCGAAGTCTTGCTCATTGGCGACTCCATCCATTCCGATGATGTTACTTTTGCCTCTCCTCACGACAACACGACTGGGCTTTGATGGGTCGGTAATGAAGAAGCATTGGTCCACTTGGGAAGCCAGTACCCATGGCTCATTTTTCGCGGTGACGTTTGCGCCCGCGGTCTTGGATTTGGCTTCGGGTATAACCATGGTGGTGAAATACCGGTCTTATTTTAGGACGCTCTTGGCCAATCTGACACGGAACATTGGGACCTTCTCTCCAGCGTAGCTCAGCTCCCAGATCTCCTCGATCCTTCCATAGTATCTGTCCTTATCGTTACAGGTGTAGGATTTCATCGTTACCCCGGAGTTCTGATAATCACTCTTCATGTCCTTTTCCTCGGTGTAGAATGTGTAGCCGTTGATATCGTACGCCTCATAGGTCATCAGGTTGTGCTCGGCACCCTGTGACAAGGCGAATATGAGTTTTTCTTCCGCGGAAGAATCCTCATGTAAAGGGTACGATAGAAGCTTGTCCTTGAACCAACACGTGAAACATGAGTTGTGCTCTTTGATTATATCTCCGTCCGTCCTCTGTTGGCCTCGGTCATTGTACGTCTTCTCAATAAAGGTTTTGTGCTCTACCACCCAAGGATCGACCACGTCTATGTGTTGTAGCGCGACTAGGTTTGCTCTTTCAAAGTAGGCGAGTCGACCCTTGAAGTCGACATGCATTTCGTGGCGACCCTCGTGGTGACCCCATCCAGCGAGCCTGCCGAGGTGCCTGTTGACGGGCAGACCAACGGGGTTCTCGATGCCTAGATAATTCGTGCAGTAGGAGATGCACTCTTCGGTCAGAAAGCCCTTGGCTATGCTTCCATCTGGACGTGCCCTGTTGCAAACGTATCCTTTGATGACACCATTCATCCTTTCGAATGGCATCATGCCGTGCAGGAACGTTGGCCCGAGTTGGATGATATCCTCCACGATATGGACCAGTAGATGCACCATAACATCGAAGAATGCGGGCGGGAAGTACATCTCAAGCTCGCATAGTATCACCACGATCTCTTCCTGTAGCCTTCCGAGTTTCCTCACGCCGACCGACTTCCGAGAGATGACGTCGAAAAAGTTGCATAGGCCAAATAGTGTTTCACAGACGTGTGCGTCCATGATCCCACGGATTGCAACTGGAAGTATCTGCGTCATCAACATGTGACAGTCGTGAGACTTCATTCCGCTGAACTTCTGCTTCGCTGAGTCTAGGTATCTGCTCATCTTCCCCGCGTAACCGTAAGGAAGTTTTACTCCTACGAGGAAGGTGAAAACTGCTCGATGTCCTCCTGACTTAGAGTGAAGCATGCGGGTGGTGTGACGCCCCCGATTCAATCGTACACTAATCATACACGCAAACATGTACGATCAAGATCAGGGACTCACGGGAAGATATCACAACACAAATCTAAAAATAAAATAAGTCATACAAGCATCATAATACAAGCCAGGGTCCTCGAGGGCTCGAATACAAGTGCTCGATCATAGACGAGTCAGCGGAAGCAACAATATCTGAGTACAGACATATGTTAAACAAGGTGCCATAAGATGGCTAGCACAAAAGTAGCACCGATCGAAAAGGCAAGGCCTCCTGCCTGGGATCCTCCTAAACTACTCCTGGTCGTCGTCAGCGGCCTGCACGTAGTAGTAGGCACCTCCGGTGTAGTAGGAGTCGTCATCGGCGGTGGCGTCTGGCTCCCGGGCTCCAGCATCTGGTTGCGACAACCGAGAGGAAAGGAAAGGGGGAAAAGAGGGAGAAAGCAACCGTGAGTACTCATCCGAAGTACTTGCAAGCAAGGATCTACACTACATATGCATGGGTATCTGTGTAAAGGGGCAATATCGGTGGACTGAACTGCAGAATGCCAGAATAAGAGGGGGATAGCTAGTCCTGTCGAAGACTACGCTTCTGGCAGCCTCCATCTTGCAGCATGGAGAAGAGAGTAGATGGTAAGTTCACCAAGTAGCATCGCATAGCATAACCCTACCCGGGGATCCTCCCCTCGTCGCCCTGTGTGAGAGCGATCACCGGGTTATATCTGGCACTTGGAAGGGTGTGTTTTATTAAGTATCTGGTTCTAGTTGTCATAAGGTCAAGGTACAACTCCAGATCGTCCTTTTACCGAGGGACACGGCTATTCGAATAGATAAACTTCCCTGCAGGGGTGCACCACATAACCCAACATGCTCGATCCCCTTTGGCCGGACACACTTTCCTGGGTCATGCCCGACCTCGGAAGATCAACACGTCGCAGCCCCACCTAGGCACAACAGAGAGGTCAGCACGCCGGTCTAAATCCTATGCACGCAGGGGTCTGGGCCCATCGCCCATTGCACACCTGCACGTTGCGTGGGCGGCCGGAAGCAGAACTGGCTCCCTTAATACATGAGCAGGCTTACGGTCCAATCCGGCGCGCGCCGCTCAGTCGCTGATGTCAAGAAGGCTTCGGCTGATACCACGACGTCGAGTGCCCATAACTGTTCCCGCGTAGTTGGTTAGTGCGTATAGGACAGTGGCCAGACTCAGATCAAATACCAAGATCTCGTTAAGCGTGTTAATTGATGTAACCGCGGACGCCGACCAGGGCCAGGCCCACCTCTCTCCTCGGTGGTCTCAACCTGCCCTGTTGCTCTGCCACAAAGTAACAGTCGGGGGCCGTAGGGAACCCAAGCCCACCTCTATCGAGATGAAGCCACCTGCCCCTTCAGCCCCCATCTCCAACAGTATCATAAGTAATGTAACAGTATAAGGTATATAGCATATGCCCGTGATCACCTCCCGAAGTGATCACGGCCCAGTAGTATAGCATGGCAGACGGACAAGAGTGTAGGGCCACTGATGTAACACTAGCATCCTATACTAAGCATTAGGATAGCAGGTAAAGGTATCAACAATTGTAGCAACAATGACAGGCTATGCAGCAGAATAGGATTAACCGAAAGCAGTAACATGCTACACTGCTTTAATGCAAGCAGTAGAGAGAAGGAATAGGCGATATCTGGTGATCAAGGGGGGGGGGGCTTGCCTGGTTGCTCTGGCAAGAAGGAGGGGTCGCCAACTCCGTAGTCGAAAGGGGCAGCAGCAACGTCGGTCTCGTAGTCTACCGGAGACAAGAGGGGGAAGAAACAATAAATATAATGCAAACATAAGCATGGTGATGCATGACATGATAAGGAGCGGTGCTAGGGGTGCCCTAACACGGTAGTAGGTGATACCGGCGAAAGGGGGAAACATGCGGGAAAGTATCCCCGGTGTTTCGCGTTTTCGAACAGATGAACCGGAGGTGAAATGTTACAGGTTCTCTATGCTAGGGACGTGTGGCTGATAAACGGGCTACGTATTTGGATTCATCTCATTGTTCTGAGTAACTTTCATGTACAAAGTATTTTCATCCGAGTTACGGATTATTTTATATCAATTTTTAAAGTTTTAATTCATTTTCAGGAACTATCAGATTAAATTAATCAAAAAGCATTATGACATCAGCATGACGTTAGCGATCAGCTATGACTGTTGACTAGTCAAACTGACCATTGGGTCCCGTTTGTCATTGACATAATTAGCTAATCAGAGTTAGTTAGATTAACTAAGTGATTAGGTTAGTTAAGCAGAGTTAATCTAGTTAATTAATTAATTAAACTAATTTAATTATTAAATTTCCAATAATTTTTCTTTTTTATTATGATTATTTTTCCAGGGGCGTGGGCCCGGGCTGTCATTGGCTCCAGTGGCCTAGCGGGCGACGGGTGCGGGCGAGGGGTGCGGGCGCACGGGCGAGTAGAGCAGGGGCCGCGGCGGGCGTGGTGGCCGAATGGGACGACAACGAGGAGGAGAGAGTGCGCGGCGGGCGCCGGAGCTGGTCGCCGAAACGGCGGTAGCCCACGGGCCCAGAGGCGGAAGCGGGGCACGGGGCGAGCGGGAGCGCGACGAGCGCGGGGTTCGACGAGGAGAGCGAGAGGCAGGGGAGTGGCAGGACGATGCGAAGCGAGGCGGCGGGCGCACACGCACATAGAGGAGGAGAGGGAGGAGGAGGGAGGTGGCGGCTCACGACGCATAGTAGGGATTCAGGTGATGTCTACTACGCAACCTTCTTCTTGTAGACGTTGTTGGGCCTCCAAGTGCAGAGGTTTGTAGCACAGTAGCAAATTTCCCTCAAGTGGATGACCTAAGGTTTATCAATCCGTGGGAGGCATAGGATGAAGATGGTCTCTCTCAAACAACCCTGCAACCAAATAACAAAGAGTCTCTTGTGTCCCCAACACACCCAATACAATGGTAAATTGTATAGGTGCACTAGTTCTGCGAAGAGATGGTGATACAAGTGCAATATGGATGGTAGATATGAGTATTTGTAATCTGAAAATATGAAAACAGCAAGGTAACAAGTGGTAAAAGTGAGCGTAAACGGTATTACAATGGTACGAAACAAGGCCTAGGGTTCATACTTTCACTAGTGCAAGTTCTGTCAACAATAATAACATAACTGGATCATATAACTATCCCTCAACATGCAACAAAGAGTCACTCCAAAGTCACTAATAGCGGAGAACAAACGAAGAGATTATGGTAGGGTACGAAACCACCTCAAAGTTATCCTTTCTGCTCGACCTATTCAAGAGTCCGAAGTAAAATAACACGAAACTATTCTTTCCGTTCAATCTATCATAGAGTTCATACTAGAATAACACCTTACGACACCAATCAACCAAAACCCCAATGTCACCTAGATACTCCATTGTCACCTCAAGTATCCGTGGGCATGATTATACGATATGCATCACACAATCTCAGATTCATCTATTCAACCAACACAAAGTACTTCAAAGAGTGCCCCAAAGTTTCTACTGGATAGTCAAGGCAAAAACGTGTGCCAACCCCTATGCATAGGTTCATGGGCGGAACCCACAAGTTGATCACCAAAACATACATCAAGTGGATCACGTGATATCCCATTGTCACCACAGATAAGCACGGCAAGACATACATCAAGTGTTCTCAAATCCTTAAAGACTCAATCCGACAAGATAACTTCAAAGGGAAAACTCAATCCATTACAAGAGAGTAGAGGGGGAGAAACATCATAAGATCCAACTATATTAGCAAAGCTCGCGATACATCAAGATCGTACCACCTCAAGAACACGAGAGAGAGAGATCAAACACGTAGCTACTGGTACATACCCTGAGCCCCGAGGGTGAACTACTCCCTCCTCGTCATGGAGAGCACCGGGATGATGAAGATGTACACCGGTGAGGGATCCCCCCTCCGGCAGGGTGCCGGAACAGGGTCCCGATTGGTTTTTGGTGGCTACAGAGGCTTGCGGCGGCGGAACTCCCGATCTATTCTTTTTTCCCGAAGGTTTTAGGGTATATGGACTTATATAGGCGAAAGAAGTCGGTCGGGGGAGCCTCGAGGGGCCCACGAGACAGGGGGGCGCGCCCAGTAGGGGGGGGCGCCCTCCACCCTCGTGGCCACCTCGAAGCTTCCTTGACTTCAACTTCAAGTCTCCTGGATCACGTTCGTTCGAAAAATCATGCTCCCGAAGGTTTCATTCCGTTTGGACTCTGTTTGATATTCCTTTTCATCGAAACACTGAAATAGGCAAGAAAACAACAATATGGGCTGGGCCTCCGGCTAATAGGTTAGTCCCAAAAATAATATAAAAGTGTATAATAAAGCTCGTAAACATCCAAAACAGATAATATAATAGCATGAATGCTTCATAAATTATAGATACGTTGGAGACGTATCAGCATCCCCAAGCTTAATTCCCGCTCGTCCTCTAGTAGGTAAATGATAAAAGAAAGAATTTATGAAGTGTGAATGCTAGCAGGTGCACAAGTTTGATCAATGATAATTTCAATCACCTTTTCTAGCATCATTATATGTCATAACAGTAGTTCATCTCATAAAACTTCTCAAGATCAAGCAACAAGCTATTCACATGTTAAAGCATAGACCATAAACTTTCTTGAAAACTAGCAAACTTCATTCTCAGTCATCAAACAATTACAATTCATCTTATTTTCAGGAAGGGTCTATGTCAGAGCTTTGATTTAGCAAACTCCACATACTCAACTATCATATAGTCTTCCATGATTGGTACCACTCAAAGCATATTCTTAGAACAAATAGCATCCATCGAACACAGAGAAAGATAGGGGCTTAGTGTTTCGCCTCCCAACTCACTTATCATATAGATAATTGTCAACAATAATAATTCATGATCAAATATATTTGCATGGCCACATATGCTTAGATCTTTCCCCAACACATGATGCTTGCCAACTAAAGAGTAGGTAGGAATGAGAAGGAATACTACTGACTCTTGCGTAAAAGTAAAAGATAGGCCCTTCGCAGAGGGAAGCAGGGATTTGCAGAGGTGCCAGAGCTCGATTTTGAAATAGAGATGAAAATAATTTTGAGAGGTATGCTTTCATTGTCAACATAACAACCAAGAGTTCCCAATGTCTTCCATACTACATACATTATAGGCGGTTCCCAAACAGAATGGTAAAGTTTTCACTCCCCCTCCACCAACAATCATCAATCCATGGCTTGCCCGAAACAACGGGTGCCTCCAACTAACATCAATACTGGGGGAGTTTTGTTTGCAATTATTTTTTTTGATTTGATTTTGATCTTTTGATCATGGGACTGGGCATCCCGGTTACCAGCCATTTTCTCGTGAATGATGAGCGGAGTCCACTCATCGTGAGAATAACCCACCTAGCATGGAAGATACTAACAGCCCCTAGTCACTACATGAGCGATTCGGGCATACAAAACAGATTATTATTTGAAGGTTTAGAGTTTGGCACATGCAAATTTACTTGGAATGGCAGGTAAATACCGCATATAGGTAGATATGGTGGACACTCGTGGAAGAAACTTGGTTCAAGGAATTTGGATGCACAAGCAGTATTCCCGCTTAGTACAGATATTTTGGCTAGCAAAGGATTCTAAATAGCAAGCACCACATGTTGGAGGATCTATAACAATATAACTTCTATACAAATACACCCAAGCATAACTCATTACGTTGTCTTCCTTGTCCAACTTCACCTAATTTGCTCAGGTTTGAAAATAATTAACGGGGCTCACAATCATAGAAGATGTCCAAGATAGTATATTTATATGCAAAATTTATCTTCCTTCAATATTCTTTCATGAATTGTTCAAGTGACCAATACAATGCTTGCTAACCTTCAATAAATTTACTACCTCTACTTCTTAGATGTGAAGTCATTACTCCCAACGGCGTAAGCATATGAAACATATATAATTTCAGATTTATGAGATTCAAATCATTCAACCATTTACTCATAGGATATAAGTGAAGCACACGAGTAAATGGCAAACTACTCCAAAAAGATATAAGTGAAGATCAATGAGTAGCTAAATAATTATGCAACTATGTGAAGACTCTCTCTCATTTAATAATTTCAGATCTTGGTATTTTATTCAAACAGCAAGCAAAGAAAAATAAAATGACATTGCAAGGATAGCACAACTCATGTGAGGAAGCAAAAACTTAGGTTCAACCGATACTAACCGATAGTTGTTGAAGAAGAAAGGTGGGATGCCAACGGGGCATCCCCAAGCTTACACGCTTGAGACTTCTTGAAATATTATCTTGGGATGCCTTGGGCATCCCCAAGCTTGAACTTTTGTGTCTCCTTAATTCCTCTCATATCATGGTTTCTCTATTTCTCAAAAACTTCATCCACATAAGACTCAACAAGAACTCGTGAGATAAGTTAGTATAAACCAATGCAAAACCTTATCATTTTCTACTGTAACAAATCACTAAAATTATTATTCAACATTGCATACTAAATGTCTCTGCATATTTAATACTCCTATCCTCGAATAGAATCATTAAACAAGCAAACATATGCAAACAATGCAAACATAACAGCAATCTGCCAAAACAGTACAGTCTGTAAAGAATGCAAGATTCTTCATACTTCTCTCACTCCAAAAATTATGAAATAAAATTCCCACTGTAGTAAATTTATCAGAGATTATCATGCAAAAGGTTTCAATATTTTATCACATTCTGACTTTTCTAGGGAATTTTTGCAACAGCGGTAAACTTTCTGTTTTCAAACAGCAACATGTATACTTACAAAATAAGCATGGTAAAGGCTATCCTTGACATTTTTATTGAACTAAAGATGCAAAAAAATATTCTAAATAACAGCAAGAAAATACTAACAAAATCAAATGACGCTCCAAGCAAAACACATCTCATGTGGTGAATAAAAATACAGCTCCAAGTAAAGTTACCGATGAACGAAGACGAAAGAGGGGATGCCATCCGGGGC
Organism: Triticum aestivum; assembly: GCF_018294505.1. Classification (NCBI taxonomy): domain Eukaryota; kingdom Viridiplantae; phylum Streptophyta; class Magnoliopsida; order Poales; family Poaceae; genus Triticum; species Triticum aestivum. Next base: position 21,995,502 of record NC_057796.1, read on the forward strand.
ATCCCCAAGCTTAGGCTCTTGGTTGTCCTTGAATATTACCTTGGGTGCCTTGGGCATCCCCAAGCTTAGGATCTTGCCACTCCTTATTCCATAGTCCATCGAATCTTTACCCAAAACTTGAAAACTTCACAACACAAAACTCAACAGAAAACTCGTAAGCTCCGTTAGTATAAGAAAATAAATCACCACTTTTGGTACTGTTGTGAACTCATTCTAAATTCATATTGGTGTAATATGTAATGTATTCCAACTTACCTATGGTTCATACCCTCCAATACTACTCATAGATTCATCCAAATAAGCAAACAACACATAGAAAACAGAATCTGTCAAAAACAGAACAGTCTGTAGTAATCTGTATCAAACATATACTTATGGAACTCCAAAAAAACTGCCAAAATAGGAAAACCTAGATAATTTGATTATTGATCTACTGCAATTGGAATCTGTATTTTATCACTTTCTGGTGATTTTTAACAATTGTTTTCGTGAGCAGAAAGTTTCTGTCTTTTTCAGCAAGATCAAATAATTATCATCCAAGAAGATCCTATAGGTCTTACTTGGCACAAACACTAATTAAAACATAAAACCACATCCAACCAGAGGCTAGATCAAATATTTATTACTAAACAGAACCAAAAAGCAAGAAACAAAAATAAAATTGGGTTGCCTCCCAACAAGCGCTATTGTTTAACGCCCCTAGCTAGGCATGATTATTTCAATGATGCTCACATAAAAGATAAGAATTGAAACATAAAGAGATCATGATGAAGAATATGACTAGCACATTTAAGTCTAACCCACTTCCTATGCATAGGGATTTTGTGAGCAAACAACTTATGGGAACAATATTCAACTAGCATAGGAAGGCAAAACAAGCATAACTTCAAGACTTTAAGCACATAGGGAGGAAACTTGATATTATTGCAATTCCTACAAGCATATGTTCCTCCCTCATAATAATTTTCAGTAGCATCATGAATGAATTCAACCATATAACCAGCACCTAAAGCATTCTTTTCATGATCTACAAGCATAGAAATTTTATTACTCTCCACATAAGCAAATTTATTCTCATCAATAGTAGTGGGAGCAAACTCTACAAAATAACTATCATGTGAGGCATAATCCAATTGAAAATTAAAATCATGATGACAAGTTTCATGGTTATCATTATTCTTAATAGCATAGAAGTCATCACAATAATCATCATAAGTAGCAACTTTGTTCTCATAATCAATTGGAACCTCTTCCGAAATAGTGGATTCATCACTAAATAAAGTCATGACCTCTCCAAATCCACTTTCATCCATATAATCATCATAAATAGGAGGCATGCTATCATCATAATAAATTTGGTCATCAAAACTTGGGGGACAAAAAATATCATCTTTATCAAACATAGCTTCCCCAAGCTTGTGGCTTTGCATATCATTAGCATCATGAATATTCAAGGAATTCATACTAACAAAATTGCAATCATGCTCATCTTTCAAAGATCTAGTACCAAACATTTTAATGCATTATTCTTCTAGCAATTGAGCACAATTTTCCTTTCCATCATTCTCACGAAAGATATTAAAAAGATGAAGCGTATGAGGCAAACTCAATTCCATTTTTCTTATAGTTTTCTTTTATAGACTAAACTAGTGATAAAACAAGAAACAAAAAGATTCGATTGCAAGATCTAAAGATATACCTTCAAGCACTCACCTCCTCGGCAACGGCGCCAGAAAAGAGCTTGATGTCTACTATGCAACCTTCTTCTAGTAGACGCTGTTGGGTCTCCAAGTGCAGAGGTTTGTAGGACAGTAGAAAATTTCCCTCAAGTGGATGACCTAAGGTTTATCAATCCGTGGGAGGCGTAGGATGAAGATGGTCTCTCTCAAACAACCCTGCAACCAAATAATAAAGAGTCTCTTGTGTCCCCAACACACCCAATACAATGGTAAATTGTATAGGTGCACTAGTTCGGCGAAGAGATGGTGATACAAGTGCAATATGGATGGTAGATATGAGTATTTGTAATCTGAAAATATAAAAACAGCAAGGTAACAAGTGGTAAAAGTGAGCGTAAACGGTATTACAATGGTAGGAAACAAGGCCTAGGGTCCATACTTTGACTAGTGCAAGTTCTCTCAACAATAATAACATAACTGGATCATATAACTATCCCTCAACATGCAACAGAGAGTCACTCCAAAGTCACTAATAGCAGAGAACAAACGAAGAGATTATGGTAGGGTATGAAACCACCTCAAAGTTATCCTTTCTGCTCGATCTATTCAAGAGTCCGTAGTAAAATAACACGAAGCTATTCTTTCCGTTCAATCTATCATAGAGTCCATACTAGAATAACACCTTAAGACACCAATCAACCAAAACCCTAATGTCACCTAGATACTCCATTGTCACCTCAAGTATCCGTGGGCATGATTATACGATATGCATCACACAATCTCAGATTCATCTATTCAACCAACACAAAGTACTTCAAAGAGTGCCCCAAAGTTTCTACCGGAGAGTCAAGATGAAAACGTGTGCGAACCCCTATGCATAAGTTCATGGGCGGAACCCGCAAGTTGATCACCAAAACATATATCAAGTGGATCACGTGATATCCCATTGTCACCACAGATAAGCACGGCAAGACATACATCAAGTGTTCTCAAATCCTTAAAGACTCAATCCGACAAGATAACTACAAAGGGAAAACTCAATCCATTACAAGAGAGTAGAGGGGGAGAAACATCATAAGATCCAACTATAATAGCAAAGCTCGCGATACATCAAGATCGTACCACCTCAAGAACACGAGAGAGAGAGAGAGATCAAACACATAGCTACCGGTACATACCCTCAGCCCCGAGGGTGAACTACTCCCTCCTCATCATGGAGAGCGCCGGGATGATGAAGATGGCCACCGGTGAGGGATCCCCCTTCCAGCAGGGTGCCGGAATAGGGTCCCGATTGGTTTTTGGTGGCTACAAAGGCTTGCGGCGGCGGAACTCCTGATCTATTCTTTTTTCCCGAAGGTTTTAGGGTATACGGACTTATATAAGCGAATGAATTCGGTCGGGGGAGCCTCGATGGGCCCACGAGACAGGGGGCGCGCCCAGTAGGGGGGGGGGCGCCCTCCACCCTCGTGGACACCTCGAAGCTTCCTTGACTTCAACTCCAAGTCTCCTGGATCACGTTCGTTCCAAAAAGCACGCTCCCGAAGGTTTCATTCCGTTTGGACTCCGTTTGATATTCCTTTTCTTTGAAACACTGAAATAGGCAAGAAAACAACAATATGGGCTGGGCCTCCGGTTAATAGGTTAGTCCCAAAAATAATATAAAAGTGTATAGTAAAGCCCGTAAACATCCAAAACAGATAATATAATAGCATGAATGCTTCATAAAGTATAGATATGTTGGAGACGTATCATCAGGGCAGCGGGCTCGAAGGAGGTCGGGGATGACGTGCGGCGTCGCGACGTGAAGACGAGGAGGACGGGGCGGTGACGACCCGAGCAGTCCGGCGACGGCGGCGGGCGTCGGGGCGCCGATGAGGTGCGGCGGGGTGGCGATGGCGGGCAACGGCAAGCGGCGTCGGGCAACACCGAGTGGCGGGCGCGGCCGTCGGGGCGGCGCCAGGGGCAGCGGCCTCGGGCACAGGGGGTTCGATCCCGATCCAGATCGGATCGGGAGAGGAGGAGAGGAGTGACCGAGGGAGAGATGGGATCATGGTAAAGTGCGGGGTGTGTTGGTGGATCGGGCTAGGGTTAGTGGGGCATGGGGGTTATGCAGGGGCACCGAGTGGGCCGGCCTGACTAGTTTCGGCCAGATGGGCCGAGGTCCAGTGGGGAAAGGGGGGGCTCTTTTCTTTTCTTTGGGTTTTTTACTTTTTATTTATTTTATTTTCTGTTTTCTTTTAGTTTCCTATTATTTTTGTTTTAGCAAAATACCAAAATGGCACCTAATTTGTTGTTACCAAATATGCCATGGCCACATTAACTTGCTACCCAAACTAAAATAGTTTCGTAATTATTTAATATTTAAAAGTATTTAAATAATAGTTTTCGCTACTGTTTTATTCAGCTTATAGTATTTATACATTTTATAAAGGTGTGGTTTCTCCACCATAATTTCCTATGCAATATTTGGTTCACTCCGAACATTTTAGTTTTAACATTTGAAAAGCTTTATTGTTTGCTTTATTTTCAATTTGAATTTGAATTGATTTCGAACTAACGCGAGATTAGCAACAGTAATCGAGGTGACGTGGCATCATTAGCAGAGGTTACTGTAGCTTGATTATCCGGGCGTCACAGGAGGGCAGTCATATTCGATCTTCTTGGCCTTTTTGCCTGTGCGACGACTTTCCGTGTCCATCGCCTCATCATCATCATCATCATCATCATTAGGGAATTTCGCGTGAAGCTCCTCCCTGATGCCCATTGATTGCAAGTCTGCCCTTGCTTTCGGCCCATCTTTGGTCCTCTCTGGCATGTTGAGCAGGGTACCAAGCAGACTCTCACACACGTTCTTCGTGATATGCATGACATCAAGGCTGTGAGGCACACGGAGGATCTTCCAGTACGGCAAGTCCCAGAAAACAGACCTTGTTTTCCATACCTTCAGCAGCGGCTCTGGCACCTTTCGCTTCTTTCCCGGCGGTGGGCACTCTTTACAATTTTTCAACAACTCGTCTATTTCCTTGCCGCTCCTCATACGTGGGGGTCTTCGGGGTTCGGTTTCACCATCAAACAGATCCTTGCATTTTCTCCATGAGTCATCGTCGCGAAGCCACCTTCGATGTCCCATGAACACGGTTTTCGAAGACCCGGGATCTCTATCTAGCTGGCGATACGCTGTGTCATCCATGCACCTGACGCATGCATTAAATGCGTGGACCACCTGCCCCGCGGCATATCCGTAACCGAGATAGTCGTGCACCGTCGTGAGCAGTGCGGCTCTCATAGGGAAATATTCTTTCGCTGCGGCATCCCACGTATTGGCTGGCGTTTTCCACAGCGTGTGCAGCTCCTCTTTCAGCAGCCCCAGATACAGATTGATGTCGTTCCGTGGTTGTTTCGGCCCTTCAATTAGCATACTCATGTGTGTTGGGGATTGTAGCAGAAATTTAAAATTTTCTACGCATCACCATTATCAATCTATGGAGTCATCTAACAACGAGAGAGAGGAGTGCATCTACATACCCTTGTAGATCGCGAGCGGAAGCGTTCAAGAGAACGGGGATGATGGAGTCGTACTCGTCGTGATCCAAATCACCGATGATCCTAGCGCCGAACGGACGGCACCTCCGCGTTCAACACACGTACGGAGCAGCGACGGCTCCTCCTTCTTGATCCAGCAAGGGGGAAGGACAGGTTGATGGAGATCTAGCAGCACGACGGCGTGGTGGTGGAAGTAGCAGGGATCTCGGCAGGGCTTCGCCAAGCTGAGCGAGAGGAGGAGGTGTCACGGGAGGGAGAGGGAGGCGCCAGGGCTTAGGGTGCGGCTGCCCTCCCTCCGCCCCACTATATATAGGGCCCATGGGGGGGGGGGGCGCCAGCCCTAGGAGATCCAATCTCCAAGGGGGGCGGCGGCCAAGGGGGTGCCTTGCCCCCAAGGCCAAGTGGGGCGCCCCCCACCCCTAGGGTTTCCAACCCTAGGCGAAGGGGGAGGCCCAAGGGGGGGGGGCGCACCAGCCCACCAGGGGCTGGTTCCCCTCTGACTTCAGCCCATGGGGACCTCCGGGATAGGTGACCCCACCCGGTGGACCCCTCGGGACCCTTCCGGTGGTCCCGGTACAATACCGGTGACCCCCGAAACTTTCCCGGTGGCCGAAACTGGACTTCCTATATACAATTCTTTACCTCCGGACCATTCCAGAACTCCTCGTGACGTTCGGGATCTCATCCGGGACTCCGAACAACTTTCGGGTTACCGCATACTAATATCTCTACAACCCTAGCGTCACCGAACCTTAAGTGTGTAGACCGTACGGGTTCGGGAGACATGCAGACATGACCAAGACGACTCTCCGGTCAATAACCAACAGCGGGATCTAGATACCCATGTCGGCTCCCACATGTTCCTCGATGATCTCATCGGATGAACCACGATGTCGAGGATTCAAGTAATCCCGTATACAATTCCCTTTGTCAAGCGGTACTTTACTTACCCGAGATTCGATTGTCGGTATCCCAATACCTCGTTCAATCTCGTTACCGGTAAGTCACTTTACTCGTTCCGTAATGCATGATCCCGTGACTAAATACTTAGTCACATTGAGCTCATTATGATGATTCAATACCGAGTGGGCCCAGAGATACCTCTCCGTCATACGGAGTGACAAATCCCAGTCTCGATCCGTGCCAACCCAACAGACACTTTCGGAGATACCTGTAGTGCACCTTTATAGCCACCCCGTTACGTTGTGACGTTTGGTACACCCAAAGCATTCCTACGGTATCCGGGAGTTGCACGATCTCATGGTCTAAGGAAATGATACTTGACATTAGAAAAGCTTTAGCAAACGAACTACACGATCTAGTGCTATGCTTAGGATTGGGTCTTGTCCATCTCATCATTCTCCCAATGATGTGATCCCGTTATCCATGACATCCAATGTCCATGGTCAAGAAACCGTAACCATCTATTGATCAACGAGCTAGTTAACTAGAGGCTCACTAGGGACATGTTATGGTCTATGTGTTCACACATGTATTACGATTTCCGGATAACACAATTATAGCATGAACAATAGACAATTATCATGAACAAGGAAATATAATAATAACCATTTTATTATTGCCTCTAGGGAATATTTCCAACAGTCTCCCACTTGCACTAGAGTCAATAATCTAGTTACATTGTGATGAATCATACACCCATAGCGTTCTGGTGTTGATCATGTTTCGCTCGTGGAAGAGGTTTAGTCAACAGATCTGCGACATTCAAATCCGTATGCACTTTACAAATATCTATGTCTCCATTTTGAACATTTTCGCGAATGGAGTTGAAGCGACGCTTGATGTGCCTAGTCTTCTTGTGAAACCTGGGCTCCTTGGCAAGGGCAATAGCTCCAGTGTTGTCACAGAAGAGAGCCAACGGCCCCGATGCATTGGGAATAACTCCTAGGTCGGCAATGAACTCCTTCATCCAGATTGCTTCATGTGCTGCCTCCGAGGCTGCCATGTACTCCGCTTCACATGTAGATCCCGCCACGACGCTTTGCTTGCAACTGCACCAGCTGACTGGCCCACCATTCAAAATATACACTTATCCGGTTTGTGACTTAGACTCATCCAGATCTGTGTCGAAGCTAGCATCGACGTAACCCTTTACGACGAGCTCTTCGTCACCTCCATAAACGAGAAACATATCCTTAGTCCTTTTCAGGTACTTCAGGATATTCTTGACCGCTGTCCAGTGTTCCATGCCGGGATTACTTTGGTACCTTCCTACCAAACTTACGGCAAGGTTTACATCAGGTTGGTACACAACATGGCATACATAATAGACCCTATGGCCGAGGCATAGGGGGAGACACTCATCTTTTCTCTATCTTCTGCCATGGTCGGGCATTGAGCCGTGCTCAATCTCACACCTTGCAATACAGGCAAGAACCCCTTCTTGGACTGATCCATATTGAACTTCTTCAATATCTTGTCAAGGTATGTGCTTTGTGAGAGACCTACACTAGTAGGAAAAGGGGCTTTTACCCCGGTTTGTAAGGGCCTTTTGTCCCGGTTCTCGAACCGGGACTAAAGGGTCGTTACTAATGCCTCCCCCCTTTAGTCCCGGTTCTTAAACTAACCGGGACAGAAGGTCGTCCATGTGGCCGCTGCTGCCAGCCCAGGCAGGGGGCCTTTGGTCCCGGTTGGTGGCACCAACCGGGACAAATAGGCTGGGCCTTTTGTCCCGGTTGGTGTCACCAACCGGGACCAATAGGCATCCACACGTCAGCAGCTGGCAGGAGCTGAGGTTTTTGTTTTTTCAGAAAGGGGGTGGTTTAGGGGTTTTGGGGGGTTAATTTAGGTGTTTCATATATTGTGTTAGCTAGCCAATTAATAGAGAGAAGTGTCCTCTCTTATCTCCGTGCTTGGTCGACGCTACGAACTATATACGTATGGAGAGGAGTAGACACGCTAGCTAGTAATCAAATGAAGGAAACAGAAGATCGTCATGAACATATGCATACAGAGAGAAGTGATATCGACCACCTCTCCTTCTCCGAGATATTGGTCGAACAACAAGTTCTCGTATATCTATCCGACACTACCGGCTACATATATACAATAATTATCTCTTACAATACAATCTCCTAATTAAATTGTAGGAACACAGGGTCCACATAGTATTCTCCGTTTTCAGCGATCACGTGGTCAAGGAAGAATGCCGCCAATTCCTCTTGAATTCCTCGCATACGATCTTCTGCTAGGAGTTCTTCCTGCTTCCGAAACTTCTAATTTGAAGAAGGGGGTCAATACATATATATATGAATAAAGGAAACACAACACAAATGATGGTAATAAAATAAAATTGTGAATATTATTGCTTACGCACTTCATATTGTTCTTCTGTGTAGCCCCGCTCACAGGTCGTGTAGCGGATGGACTCGCAAACGTAGTATCCACAGTAATTATTCCCGGGTTCCTGCCACAACCACTTTACAAGAAATAGAGGTCAATCTAACTGATAAGAAATCATGCTAAATGGTATTGATGAAACTAGCGCTTGAATCACTAGGAGATGCGCGGAACATGCTACTATAGTACTTACTTTCGGGTGACTAAATTGCAGCTTCTTCGGGAGTCCCGGAGCTTTTGAGGTGAATTTTCTCCAAACCCTGCAAGACAAAGAAAACAATTACTTGATATCAGGAAATGAACAAAGTTGCTGATATGGTGGATAATGATCGATTTAACTTACTTCTCGAGCATTTGAGTCATGTTCGCATAGTCCTGGGGATCTTTTCGTCTCGAGTCTAAGACGATTACTACTCCCTGCTCAAGCTTAATCTCTAGGAGAATATAGTGGAAGCTGTCCATGCATGCATAAGTCATCAATTACATTACCATAACCTGGACTAATAAGGGAAACCGAATATGCACAAGACAGTAACACTCACTTGAAGTTGTAAGGAAAGAGTATTATATCTTTGTTTTGATTTAATACCAACGATCGTAGCAAGTTGGCCTCGGCTTCTTTGGGATGTTTTTCAACCGTATATGCATCTATGAGATTTGTGTTAATGAACCCAATATCACCGATTTGTCTTTTCTTCAATTCGGCGATCTTCAATCTGCATAATATAGTGAGGATAATTATAAATACATGCAATGAAAGAGCCGACCTATATAGAGAGACTTAATGACAGAAGTAGTACTACTTACAGACAGTAGCAAGTGATCGTTGTTTTATCGAGGGCCTTTTGATTGTAAAACTCGAAGAAATCCTCAAATGGAACATTCAGCAGATCAATTCCAACGAGGTCATGCTCCGGTTTAACTCTCAGCGTCAAAGTATTCATCCCATCAGACTCTCTGCAGGTTTTCATGTACCAATCATGTAGTCTTCGCATCATCGTTGTTAGAGATCTTTCATCTTTGACGAGAGGCTTCCCGTAATGGTATTTGTGTTCGTCGACCTCCATGATTTCATAATGTACATCGTCGGGCAGGTAATCTCCAAGATTGCTATAACTGGCCACCATCCTCGGATCATTAGCGACGATGTCTTTTGACACCTTGAGCGGGGGGCACGATTGGTTCGCTTGTTCACTGAGCTGGGCAATTTTTTTCCCAGCTCGTCGTTCTTTTAACCTCTTATCACTGACAGTAATTCCCGACCGCTCCGCTTCGGCATATATCTTTGCAAGAATGCGCTCATAGTTGCCTCTCAGCGGAGACTTTGGTGGTTTTGTCAGGGCAGCCAGAGTGCGCTTTGCTTTCACCGGATCTACCTTCTCCTCCGGAGGTGGTTGTTTCTTTGCTTTCACCCCTTCAAAGAAGTTTGTCACTTCGGCTCGCACGATCTCCCTGGTTTCCTCCTCGGTCCTCTCGTATGGTAACTTCTCTGGAGTCTTCAGAGAAGGACCGAATCTGTATTGCCTCCCGCCTCTGACAGCTGTACTGCTAGACGCCGGCAGAGCAGACGGAGCGGCTGCGGCTGTCTTCTTTCCTTGCTTACGAGGCGGAGGAGAAGGACTATGACGCGCCGGAGCAGCCGCAGCGGCGGCGGGTCTCTTCCGCCCTTGCTGACGAGGCGGAGAAGGAGGAGGCTGGCTGCTCTGGCGTGCCGGCGCTGGCGGAGAAGGAGGCGGAGTGCCGTCACACGCCGGAGAAGGAGGCTGAGTGCCCTGATCACTCGCCGGAGGAGGAGGCGGAGTGCCCTTACTCGCCGGAGCCGTCCAGTTCGGAAGCTTGATGAGCTCCTTCCGCCATAGGCATGGAGTCTTCAGAGCAGAACCCAGCCGAGTCTCCCCTTCGCCGGTAGGGTGGTCAAGCTGGAGCTCCTCAAATCCCTCCGTTATTTCATCACCATCAGCCTAGCATATCCTTCTGGAATCGGCCGGCAGTGGTAGGTTGCGCTGGGTTCAGGAGGTAAAACAGAGCCAACAGCCGCCTTGACTTTGAAGTTCTGCCATTCCGCCATAAGGTGGCAATGTTGAGACTCCATGATAGCATCCACGGGGTAGCTAGCAGGAGCCGCATGCTCCAGCTGAAGCAGCTCGGTGGAAGCCACGCTGCTTCTCCCCTGAGATGGCGGTGTAGCTTCGGGGGCAGTTTCGGCATCTCAATTGCCGCTCGTTCCTCTAGCGCTTGAACCCTTTCGTGCAGCTTCTGAATTTGGATCTGCTCCACTTTTTTCCTCCTCTCCTGGGTTTTGTAACCGCCCGCGTCCGGAAAACCAGCCTTCCACGGAACGGAGCCTAGCGTGCCTCGTGTCCGTCCAGGGTGCTCAGGATTCCCGAGGGCCATTGTGAGCTCGTCGTTCTCTCTGTCTGGAACGAACGTCCCTTCCTGCGCTGCATCGATATACTGCTGAATCTTCTTGACTGGTATTCTCAAAAGCTCGTTCGTCCAAATGCACCTCCCTGATACAGGGTCCAAGGTTCCGCCAGCCCCGAAGAACCAAGTCCGGCAACGGTCTGTCCAGTTCATTGTCTGTGGTTCGATCCCTTTTTCAAGCAGATCATTCTCAGCCTTGGCCCACTTAGGTCGGGCTTTGAGGTAGCCACCTGACCCCGTGCGATGGTGAAGCTTCTTCTTCGCAGCATTCTTCTTGTTTGTCGCTGACATCTTCTTACTCTTTTCCGATGTCTTGTGGGCCACAAATGCGGGCTAGTGATCTCTGATCTTCTCATACCGGCCGATGAATTCAGGTGTCTCTTCTTTGTCGACAAACGTTTTCAGCTCATTCTTCCACCTCCTGAATAGGTCTGCCATCTTCTTAAGAGCATGAGACTTGATTAATTGCTCTATAACTGGCTTCTCCGGATCCTCCTCTGGCGGTAGGGTGAAATTTGCCTTCCGCTCAGTCCAAAGATCATCTTTCTGCATATCATTGACATAAGACACCTTAGGGTCTTCCTTCTTAGGCTTATACCATTGGTGGATGCTGATCGGGATCTTGTCCCTAACTAGAACCCCGCACTGAGCAGCAAATGCATCCTTTGTCCGGATGGGTTCAATCGGTTGGCCGTCGCGCGCGATTGCTGTGATCTCAAACCTTTCATCCGAGCGCAACTTTCTCTTCGGGCCTCGTCTCTTTACCGCAGTTGTGCTCGATCCGGAGGGCTAGAAAAAAGAAGAAAGACGAGTGTTAATTAATATGTGTACATACCAAAACAATGAATGCATCAATTAGCTAGTCAGCACAGGCTTAACTAATATATTTACCTGGCCGGACTCTGTTCGGTCACCGGAGCCGTCACCACGGGCTCCTTCTTGCACCAGCATTGGGTCACCGGAGCCATCATAATCATCTCGTCCCTCCTCCACTCTTCGATCACCGTAGCCTGCTTCTTCACCATGTTCTTCCAGACAATCATTGTCGTTAAGATACGACAAGATATCACCTCCGGCTAAGATTATGTCCCCCAACACCTCTTCTGCTTGCTCATCTCGTCCGTGCTCCATTGTTTCTGCAAATATTACAACATGGCAATTATTACACAAACATGACAGCAGGTGGATATATTAGTGCAAATGTAGACCTAGCTTATTCCGGGTTTGGGGTGGCCTAGGCAACGCTTCAAGGGTAGGGGTGCGGCGGGAGGGGGTAGGAGACCGACATCGTTTTTTTCTAGGGTTTGGGTGTCCTCGAGAGTTTTGGTCGAGCGAGAGGGCCGAGGGGTGCTCCCGTGGTATAAGTTATCACGGTCGAGAGGGGGTATAAATATCGACCGTCCATCATGTCGAAGTTATCTGGGAGGGAGTTATATATATCGACAACGACGACATACATACATGGGAAAATAATGTTATCGGGGAGGGGGTATATCGACCCCCCACGTGTTGAAGTTATCGGGAGGGGGTTATATCGACAACGACGACATAAGTACATGGGAAAATAATATTATCGGCGGGGAGGGGGTATATCGATCCCCCCTCGTGTTGAAGTTATCGGGAGGGGGTATATCGACAACGACATACCCGATAAAAAATAAGAAGACGAAGAAGAAATAAAAAGAGGAGAAGAAGAAAGGAATAGAGGAGAAGATCGAAGAAAAAAAGAAGAAAAAGAAGAGGAGAAGAAGAAAGGAATAGAGGAGAAGAAGAAAAAATAGATAAATATATCTATTTTTTCTTCTTCCCCTCTATTCCTTTCTTCTTCTCCTCTTCTTTTTCTTCTTTTTTCCTCTTCTTGTTTATTTCTCCTCTTCTTCCTCTCCTCTTCTTCTCCTTTCTTCCTCTTCTTATTTTCTTTTTTCCTATCCTTCTTTTTCTTCTTCTTCCTTTTCTTCCTAGCTAGATATATAAAACTTTTCTAAAAATGTAACTTTTGCATATATATAAAACTTTTTCTTCTTCTTCCTTGTTCCTTCTCTTCCTTCTTTTCCTAGATACATAAAACTTTTCTAAAAATGAAACTAACCTAAAATGGACTAAATCAGAGAACATATATAGATAAAACTTTTCTAATGCATACATGAACATATATATACACAGAGAACATACATACATATATACATTTTTATAAAAATGCAAAAAACAAAAAATCTGAAAAGAGGACATATAATCAGATATACACACATACATATACTCACACATATACATATAATCTGGAAAAAAACATCATATATATGTAAAAAAATAGGGAGGCAGGGGGCGGCGCCGGCCTGACCAAAGGAGAGGTGCGGCGTGGTCGGGGCAGGGGCAGTGGCACGGCGCGCGTCGGGGTAGAGGGCGGCGACGGCGGCGTGGTCGGGGCAGGGGCGACGGCGGCGTGGTCGATCAGGGCAGGGCGAGGCAGAGGCACGGCGAGGGCCCGCGGCGTGGTCGGGGCAGGGGCGCGCGGCGTGGTCTGGGCGGGACGACGGCGGCGTGGTCGGGGCAGGGGCGACGGCGGCGTGGTCGATCAGGGCAGGGCGAGGCAGAGGCACGGCGAGGGCCCGCGGCGTGGTCGGGGCAGGGGCGCGTGGCGTGGTCGGGGCGGGACGACGGCGGCGTGGTCGGGGCAGGGGCGGCTGCGTCGACGAGGCAGAGGGCGGCGATGGCGTCGACGGGGCGAGCTCGGGCAGCCTGGCGGCGTCGTCGGGGCGGGGCAACTGCAGAGATGAATCTAAAAAACGCTAAGTGTTTTCTTATATACTCAGAGCATTGGTCCCGGTTCGTGGCACCAACCGGGACCAATGCCCCCCCTTTAGTCCCGGTTGGTGCCACCAACCGGGACCAAAGGTCCCTTTTCAGCAACGCAAAGGGCGGGAAGCGGCGGCCTTTGGTCCCGGTTGGTGGCACCAACTAGGACTAAAGGGGGGGCATTGGTCCCGGTTGGTGCCACGAACTGGTACCAATGCCCCATTAGTCCCGGTTGGTGCCACCAACCGGGACCAAAGGCCTTGCGCTGCCCGCGGCCAAAAGTTTAGTCCCACCTCGCTAGTTGAGAGGGGCTCGGAGTGGTTTATAAGCCCCACTGTGGCTGCCCTCTCGAGCTCCTCTCAAATGCAGGCTTACGGGCCTAATGTCATACTCTGCTGTCTGTGGACCTATTGGGCCTTCCGCGGGCCTGAATCCTGGCCTAGGTTGGGTTTCTAGTCGTATTCAGGCCGTGGTGGCCCAATAGGTGGCAGTTTTTTAAATTTTTTTCTAGTTTTTTGGTTCTGTTTTTTGCATTATTTATTTTCTTTTGTTTTTTTGCTTTAGTTTTTAATTCTTTGTGCTTTTAGGTCAGAAAATTTATAAACTTTCTGTTAGTGCCATTGGTTTTCAAATTTAAATAGTTAAAATTTGAATTCTATGAAATTTGTGTGAATCACAAGTTTGTGATTAACTTTACTATAAAAATAGTTTTTTTTTCAGTTTTTTTGTTTTGTTTTTTGCATTATTTATTTTCTTTTGTTTTTTGCTTTATTTTTTAATTCTTTTTGCTTTTAGGTCAGAAAAATTATAAACTTTCTGTTAGTGCCATTAGTTTTAGAAAAATATAAACTTTCTATTAGTGCCATTAGTTTTCAAATTTGAATTGTTAAAATTTGAATTCTTTGAAATTTGTGTGAATCACAAGTTTGTGATTAACTTTAGTATAAAAATAGTTTTTTTTTCAGTTTTTTTGTTTGTTTTTTGCATTATTTATTTTCTTTTGTTTTTTGCTTTATTTTTTAGTTCTTTTTGCTTTTAGGTCAGCAAAATTATAAACTGTTTGTTAGTGCCATTAGTTTTAGAAATAATATAAACTTTCTATTAGTGCCATTAGTTCTTTATGAAAATTCTTTTTGCTGTATTTAGTTTTTTTGTTTTCTTTTTTGCTATATTTATTTTGTTTTGTTTCTACTTACAACAAAAACTTATTTATTTTATTTTATTTTATTTCTAATTACTTATTTATTTTACTTTATGATAATTCTTTTTGCTATTAAAGTTTCCATCAAAAAAAGTTCTTTATGATAATTCTTTTTGCTTTTAATGATTTTGAACAGAAAATACTTCGATAATTTTAGTTGCATTAATTTTATATGATTTTACTTTCAATAATAATAGAGGTTTCTTATAATGTTTTGAACAGAAAATACTTTGTTAATTTTAGTTTCATAAATTTTATTAAAGTTTATTTTATTTTGTCGGAACACAAGAAGTCCGGAGTTGTAATAAGTTACTAAAAATAAAAAAGAGGCGCAATGCTCGTTGATTTGCTTCAAGCCTTTCAGAATAGGGTAGACTGCAATGCACATAGCTCAATGCAGTCTACCTTATTCCTCAAGGCTTGAAGCTAAGCAACGTGAGCATTGCGCCTCTTCTTCATCGTCTCTGCACTCAGGGCTTATAAACCGCTCCTAGTGCCTCTCAGCTAGCGAGGTGGGACTAAAAAACTGCTTAGTAAGAAACTCTAGTACCGGTTCGTGCCACAAACAGGTACCAAAGGTGCTCGTGGGGCCACAGCCTCATTAGTACCGGTTCGTGGCACCAACAGGGACCAAAGGGTGGAATTGGTCCCGGTTCGTGCCACCAACCGGGACCAATGGCCTTGCACAGCGGCGTGGTGGTGAGTTTAGTCCCACCTCGCTAGCTAAGAGAGAGCCGCACCTGTTTATAAGTTGCGGTGCGCCTGAGCTGTCGAGCTCCTCTCTAAAGCAGGCTTACGGGCCTAACCTCTCTGTACATGCCTGTGGGCCTACTGGGTTTCTAATCGTATTCAGGCCGTGGTGGCCCAATAGGTGGCATAATTTTTAATTTTTTGCCTGTTATTTTTCATGCATTTACTAATTATTTTAAGCTATAAGACCCTAAAATTGAAAAGCATTTCAAATGAACTCTAAAAAGGTTGAAAGTTGGCATGGTATCATCATTCCATCCACATAGCATGTGCAAGAAAGTTTAGAGGGTTACGGCAAAAACTAGATGCACTTCTTGTACAAAACGGACAATGGTATCATACTCGTCTATTACAAAGTTGGCATGGTATCATCATAATAGTTGCGGGAGAAAGTCTTCACTTTTTCTTCGCTTGTGTCATTTGCTTATTGCGCCGTAACCATGGATAATCTTCATCGTTTATCAGGATGCTTGGGTCAGCCTTGACTTTGAAGGGAGGAATTTCATGAAACTTTTCATAATCTTCAGACATGTCTGTCTTGCCCTCCACTCCCACAATGTCCCTTTTTCCTGAAAGAACTATGTGGCGCTTTGGCTCATCGTATGATGTATTCGCTTCCTTATCTTTTCTTTTCCTCGGTCTGGTAGACATGTCCTTCACATAGATAACCTGTGCCACATCATTGGCTAGGACGAACGGTTCGTCAGTGTACCCAAGATTGTACAGATCCACTTTTGTCATTCCGTACTGTGGGTCTACCTGTAGCCCGCCTCCTGACAGATTGACCCATTTGCACTTAAACAAAGGGACCTTAAAATCATGTCCGTAGTCAAGTTCCCATATGTCCATTATGTAACCATAATATGTGTCCTTTCCCCTCTCGGTTGCTGCATCAAAGCGGACACCGCTGTTTTGGTTGGTGCTCTTTTGATCTTGGGCGATCGTGTAAAATGTACTCCCATTTATCTCGTATCCTTTGTGAGTCAATACAGTCGAAGATGGTCCCCTGGACAACGAGTACAACTCATCACAAACAGTGGTGTCACCTCTGAGACGTGTTTCCAACCAACTGCTGAAAGTCCTGATGTGTTCACATGTAATCCAGTCGTCACACTGCTCCGGGTGTTTGGAGCGCAGACTGTTCTTGTGTTCATCGACATACGGGGTCACCAAGGTAGAGTTCTGTAGAACTGTGTAGTGTGCTTGAGACCAAGAATATCCGTCCCTGCATATTATTGAGCCCCCCTCCAAGCGTGCCTTTTCCAGTCAGTCTCCCCTCATACCGCGATTTAGGGAGACCTATCTTCTTAAGGCCAGGAATGAAGTCAACACAAAACCCAATGACATCCTCTGTTTGATAGCCCATGGAGATGCTTCCTTCTGGCCTAGCACGGTTATGGACATATTTCTTTAGGACTCCCATGAACCTCTCAAAGGGGAACATATTGTGTAGAAATACGGGCCCTAGAATGACAATCTCGTCGAGTAGATGAACTAGGACGTGCGTCATGATATTGAAGAAGGATGGTGGGAACACCAGCTCGAAACTGACAAGACATTGCGCCACATCACTCCTTAGCCTTGGTATGATTTCTGGATCGATCACCTTCTGAGAGATTGCATTGAGGAATGCACATAGCTTCACAATGGCTAATCGGACGTTTTTCGGTAGAAGCCCCCTCAATGCAACCAGAAGCAGTTGCGTCATAATCACGTGGCAGTCATGAGACTTTAGGTTCTGGAACTTTTTCTCTGGCATATTTATTATTCCCTTTACATTCGACGAGAAGCCAGTCGGGACCTTCATACTGAGCAGGCATTCAAAGAAGATTTTTTTTCTCTTCTTTCGTAAGAGCGTAGCTGGCAGGACCTTCATACTGCTTCGGAGGCGTGCCGTCTTTTTCGTGCAAACGTTGCAGGTCCTCCCGTGCCTCAGGTGTATCTTTTGTCTTCCCATACACGCCCAAGAAGCCTAGCAGGTTCACGCAAAGGTTCTTCATCACGTGCATCACGTCGATTGAAGAGCGGACCTCTAGCTCTTTCCAGTAGGGTAGGTCCCAAAATATAGATTTCTTCTTCCACATGGGTGCGTGTCCCTCAGCGTCATTCGGAACAGCTAGTCCGCCGGGACCCTTTCCAAAGATTACGTGTAAATCATTGATCATATCAAGTACGTGATCACCGGTACGCATGGCGGGCTTCTTCCGGTGATCTGCCTCGCCTTTGAAATGCTTGCCTTTCTTTCGACATTGATGGTTGGTCGGAGGAAATCGACGATGGCCCAGGTACACATTCTTCCTGCTTTTGTCCAGGTATATACTTTCAGTGTCATCTAAACAGTGCGTGCATGCGTGGTATCCCTTGTTTGTCTGTCCTGAAAGGTTACTGAGAGCGGGCCAATCGTTGATGGTTACAAACAGCAACGCGTGCAGGTTAAATTCCTCCTGTTTGTGCTCATCCCACGTACGTACACCGTTTCCATTCCACAGCTGTAAAAGTTCTTCAACTAATGGCCTTAGGTACACATCAATGTCGTTGCCGGGTTGCTTAGGGCCTTGGATGAGAAGTGGCATCATAATGAACTTCCGCTTCATGCACATCCAAGGAGGAAGGTTATACATACATAGAGTCACGGGCCAGGTGCTGTGATTGCTGCTCTGCTCCCCGAAAGGATTAATGCCATCCATGCTTAAACCAAACCATACGTTCCTTGGGTCAGCTGCAAACTCAGCCCAGTACTTTCTCTCGATTTTTCTCCACTGCGACCCGTCAGCGGGTGCTCTCAACTTCCCGTCTTTCTTACGGTCCTCACTGTGCCATCGCATCAACTTGGCATGCTCTTCGTTTCTGAACCGACGTTTCAACCGTGGTATTATAGGAGCATACCACATCACCTTCGCAGGAACCCTCTTCCTGGGGGGCTCGCCGTCAACATCACCAGGGTCATCTCGTCTGATCTTATACCTCAATGCACCGCATACCGGGCATGCGTTCAGATCCTTGTACGCACCGCGGTAGAGGATGCAGTCATTAGGGCATGCATGTATCTTCTGCACCTCCAATCCTAGAGGGCATACGACCTTCTTTTCTGCGTATGTACTGTCGGGCAATTCGTTATCCTTTGGAAGCTTCTTCTTCAATATTTTCAATAGCTTCTCAAATCCTTTGTCAGGCACAGCATTCTCTGCCTTCCACTGCAGCAATTACAGTACGGTACCGAGCTTTGTGTTGCCATCTTCACAATTGGGGTACAACCCTTTTTTGTGATCCTCTAACATGCGATCGAACTTCAGCTTCTCCTTTTGACTTTCGCATTGCGTCCTTGCATCGACTATGACCCGGCGGAGATCATCATCATCGGGCACTGGTTCCTCTTGATCTTCAGCAGCTTCCCCCCTTGCAGCATCATTGGGCACATCGTCTGGTTCCTCTTGATCTTTAGCAGCTTCCCCCGTTGCAGCATCACCGTATTCAGGGGGCACATAGTTGTCATCGTCCTCTTCTTCTTCGCCGTCTTCCATCATAACCCCTATTTCTCCATGCCTCGTCCAAACATTATAGTGTGGCATGAAACCCTTGTAAAGCAGGTGGGTGTGAAGGATTTTCCGGTCAGAGTAAGACTTCGTATTCCCACATATAGGGCATGGACAACACATAAAACCATTCTGCTTGTTTGCCTCAGCCACTTCGAGAAAATCATGCACGCCCTTAATGTACTCGGAGGTGTGTCTGTCACCGTACATCCATTGCCAGTTCATCTGCGTGCATTATATATAATTAAGTTTGTCAAAAACCATCACAGAACATCATGAATAGATAATTAAGTGACCAAATTAATAGAAGTTCATCATCACATTAAAACCAAAGTACATACATAGTTCCCATCTAACAACATATATATAGCTCTCTAGAGCATCTAATTAATTAAACCATACATTGAAACTATGTAAAACATTTCAATGCGAAAACAAATGCGATCATAATCGCAACCAAGGTAACAATTGATCCAACGGCATAATGATACCAAGCCTCGGTATGAATGGCATATTTTCTAATCTTTCTAATCTTCAAGCGCATTGCATCCATCTTGATCTTGTGATCATCGACGACATCCGCAACATGCAACTCCAATATCATCTTCTCCTCCTCATTTTTTTTAATTTTTTCCTTCAAATAATTGTTTTCTTCTTCAACTAAATTTAACCTCTTGACAATAGGGTCGGTTAGAATTTCTGGTTCAACCACCTCCTAGATAAATAAAATCTATGTCACGTTGGTCGGTATATTTGTCATAAACAATAAATGAACCAAATAGTTATAAAAAGATAATATATACCACATCCGAATGATAGACAGGACGAGGGCCGACGGGGGCGGATACCAAAACCATCGCACTATGTAATAAGAAGGAATAATAAAAGTAACAAAATTAGACAAGTAACTATCTAAAGTAAGAATTTTTTTTCCTTTCAGAAAGAAGATAAGAACAAGAGGCTCACCACGGTGGTGCTGGCGACAAGATCGGCGCGGGCGATCGACGGCGGTGAAGACGGGGATGGGACGTGACGGACCGCTAAACCTAGACAAATCTCGGGGAAAATGGAGCTCGGAGGTCGAGTTTCGGGAGGAGAAAGATTAACTAGTGTGGCTCAGACATTTCATCGAACACCTCATGTGCATAGGAGGTGAGCTAGAGCACCCAAATGCCCTCCCCTTGCTGGCCAGAAAAAACAGAGCACTGTGGTGCTCTGCTGTGGCGATGGGGTATATATAGGGAACTCATTGGTCCCGGTTGGTGGCACCAACCGGGACTAAAGGCCTTTGGTCCCGGTTGGTGCCACGAACCGGGACCAATGATCCCTTTAGTCCCGGTTGGTGGCACCAACCGGGACCAAAGGCCTTGTGCTGGAACTGGCGCGGGGCGGTGGGATGTTTAGTCCCACCTCGCTAGCCGAGAGGCTTCGACAGTGGTTTATAAGCGCAGCTGCGCTGACCACTTCGAGCTCCTCTCAAATGCAGGCTTACGGGCCTATTCTGTCACTATTTGCCTGTGGGCCTACTGGGCCTTCTGCGGGCCTGAATCCTGGCCCACGTAAGGGTTTCTAGTCGTATTCAGGCCATGGTGGCCCAGTAGGTGGCATAGTTTTTTTCCTCTGTTTTTTTTCTCTTTTGCTTTATTTGTTTTGTTTTGTTTCTACTTACAACAAAAAACTTATTTATTTTATTTCTAATTACTTATGTATTTTACTTTAATTATTTTATTTTTATTTATTTTACTGCTGCTATTTTTATTTTTTTACTGCCGCTATTTTACTTAATTTATTAAGGTTTATTTATTGTAGTTACTATAGTTTATTTTATTTTATTTTATTAAGGTTTATTTAGTTTTATTTATTTTATTAAGGTTTATTTATTTTATAAATATAAAAAATGAACATAGATGCGCTTATAGAGAAAATTAAACCTAAATTCATAGTAAGTTTCTATGAAATTTACTGTGAATGTAGGTGAAATTCCCTGTATAAGGGCATCTATTTTCACTTTAAGAGAAGCTCAACAAGGCATAGAGGGAAGGGCTTATAAACTGGTGTGAGCGCCCTTCGGTTGGCGAGGTGGGACTAAACACTGGCCGCAACTAGGACCAGCCCTTTAGTCCCGGTTTGTGGTATGAACCGGGACTAAAGGGTGGTGGGCCAGGAGCGTGGCCCATTGGTCCCGGTTTGTCCCACCAACCGGGACCAAAGGGTCCGGACGAACCGGGACCAATGCCCCCACGAGGCCCAGCAGGCCCCTGGCCGCACGAACCGGGACCAATGCTCACATTAGTCCCGGTTCGTGACTGAACCGGGACTAATGTGAATATTGCCCTGCGACCAAAGCCCAGTTTTCTACTAGTGCTATGAGGCGTCTCGATCTATCTCTATAGATCTTGATGCCTAATATGTAAGCAGCTTCTCCAAGGTCCTTCAGTGAAAAACACTTATTCAAGTAGGCCTTTATACTTTCCAAGAATTCTATATCATTTCCCATCAGTAGTATGTCATCCACATATAATATGAGAAATGCTACAGAGCTCCCACTCACTTTCTTGTAAACACAGGCTTCTCCATAAGTCTGCATAAACCCGAACGCTTTGATCATCTCATCAAAGCAAATGTTCCAACTCCGAGACGCCTGCAACAACCCATAGATTGAGCGCTGGAGCTTGCATACTTTGTTAGCATTCTTAGGATCGACAAAACCTTCCGGCTACATCATATACAATTCTTCCTTAAGGAAGCCGTTAAGGAATGCCGTTTTGACGTCCATTTGCCATATCTCATAATCGTAGAATGCGGCAATTGCTAACATGATTCGGACGGACTTCAGCTTTGCTACGGGTGAGAAGGTCTCATCGTAGTCAACACCTTGAACTTGTCGATAACCCTTAGCGACAAGTCGAGCTTTATAGATGGTAACATTTCCATCCGCGTCCGTCTTCTTCTTAAAGATCCATTTATTTTCTATCACTCGCCGATCATCAGGCAAGTCTGTCAAAGTCCATACTTTGTTTTCATACATGGATCCTATCTCGGATTGCATGGCTTCAAGCCATTTGTTGGAATCTGGACCCGCCATTGCTTCTTCATAGTTCGAAGGTTCACCGTTGTCCAACAACATGATTTCCAGAACAGGGTTGCCGTACCACTCTGGTGCGGAACATGTCCTTGTGGACCTACGAAGTTCAGTGGCAACTTGATCATGATCGTCATCATTAACTTCCTCTCTAGTCGGTGCAGGCACCATAGAAACATTTTCTTGTGCTGTGCTACTTTCTGGTTCGAGAGGGGTCATCTCATCAAGTTCCACTTTCCTCCCACTTACTTCTTTCGAGAGAAACTCTTTCTCCAGAAAGGACCCATTCTTGGCAACGAAGATCTTGCCTTCGGATCTGAGGTTGAAGGTATACCCAATGGTTTCCTTAGGGTATCCTATGAAGATGCATTTTTCTGACTTGGGTTCGAGCTTTTCAGGTTGAAGTTACTTGACATAAGCATCGCATCCCCAAACTTTAAGAAACGACAGTTTAGGTTTCTTTCCAAACCATAATTCATACAGTGTCGTCTCAACGGATTTAGACGGAGCCCTATTTAAAGTGAATGCGGCAGTCTCTAAAGCATAACCCCAAAATGATAGCGGTAGATCGGTAAGAGACATCATAGATCGCACCATATCCAATAGAGTGCGATTACGACGTTCGGACACACCATTACGCTGAGGTGTTCCAGGCGGCGTGAGTTGTGAAACAATTCCACATTTCCTTAAGTGTGTGCCAAATTCGTGACTCAAATATTCCCCTCCACGATCTGATCGTAAGAACTTTATTTTCCTGTCACGTTGATTCTCAACCTCACTCTGAAATTCCTTGAACTTTTCAAAGGTCTCAGACTTGTGTTTCATTAAGTAGACATACCCATATCTACTCAAGTCATCAGTGAGGGTGAGAACATAACGATAGCCACCGCGAGCCTCAATGCATTGGACTGCACACATCAGTATGTATGATTTCCAATAAGTTGGTTGCTCGCTCCATTGTTCCGGAGAACGGAGTCTTGGTCATTTTGCCCATGAGGCATGGCTCGCACGTGTCAAATGATTCATAATTAAGAGACTCCAAAAGTCCATCTGCATGGAGTTTCTTCATGCGTTTGACACCAATGTGACCAAGGCGGCAGTGCCACAAATATGTGGGACTATCATTATCAACCTTACATTTCTTGGCATTCACACTATGAATATGTGTAACATCACGTTCAAGATTCATCAAGAATAAACCATTGACCAGCGGGGCATGACCAATAAACATATCTCTCATATAAATAGAACAACCATTATTCTCGGATTTAAATGAGTAGCCATCTCGCATTAAACGAGATCCAGATACAATGTTCATGCTCAAAGCTGGCACTAAATAACAATTATTGAGGTTTAAAACTAATCCCGTAGGTAAATGTAGAGGTAGCGTGCCGACGGCGATCACATCGACCTTGGAACCATTCCCGACGCGCATCGTCACCTCGTCCTTCGCCAGTCTCCGCTTATTCCGCAGCTCCTGCTTTGAGTTACAAATATGAGCAACCGCACCGGTATCAAATACCCAGGAGCTACTACGAGCGCTGGTTAGGTACACATCAATAACATGTATATCACATGTACCTTTGGTATTGCCGGCCTTCTTATCCGCGAAGTAGTTGGGGCAGTTCCGCTTCCAATGACCGTTTCCCTTGCAATAAAAGCACTCAGTCTCAGGCTTAGGTCCATTCTTTGTCTTCTTCCCGGCAACTGGCTTACCGGGCGCGGCAACTCCTTTGCCGTCCTTCTTGAAGTTCTTCTTACCCTTGCCTTTCTTGAACTTAGTGGTTTTATTCACCATCAACACTTGATGTTCCTTTTTGATCTCCACCTCCGCTGATTTCAGCATTGAATATACCTCAGGGATGGTCTTTTCCATCCCCTGCATATTGAAGTTCATCACAAAGCTCTTGTAGCTAGGTGGGAGCGACTGAAGGATTCTGTCAACGACCGTGTCATCCGGGAGATTAACTCCCAGCTGAGACAAGCGGTTGTGCAACCCAGACATTTTGAGTATGTGTTCGCTGACGGAACTATTCTCCTCCATCTTACAACTGTAGAACTTGTCGGAGACTTCATATCTCTCGACCCGGGCATGAGCTTGGAAAACCATTTTCAGCTCTTGGAACATCTCATATGCTCCGTGCTGTTCAAAACGCTTTTGGAGCCCCGGTTCTAAGCTATAAAGCATGCCGCACTGAACCAGGGAGTAATCATCAACACGTGTTTGCCAGGCGTTCATAACGTCTGGGTGTGCTGGGACGGGTGCTTCACCTAGCGGTGCTTCAAGGACATATGCTTTCTTGGCAGCTATGAGGATGATCCTCAAGTTCCGGACCCAGTCCGTATAGTTGCTACCATCGTCTTTCAGCTTGGTTTTCTCTAGGAACGCGTTGAAGTTGAGGTTGACATTAGCGTGGGCCATTTGATCTACAAGACATATTGTAAAGATTTTAGACTAAGTTCATGATAATTAAGTTCATCTAATCAAATTATTTAATGAACTCCCACTCAGACAGACATCCCTCTAGTCATCTAAGTGATACATGATCCGAGTCAACTAGGCCGTGTCCGATCATCACGTGAGACGGACTAGTCATCATCGGTGAACATCTCCATGTTGATCGTATCTTCCATACGACTCATGTTCGACCTTTCGGTCTCTTGTGTTCCGAGGCCATGTCTGTACATGCTAGGCTCGTCAAGTCAACCTAAGTGTTTTGCATGTGTAAATCTGTCTTACACCCGTTGTATGTGAACGTTGGAATCTATCACACCCGATCATCACGTGGTGCTTCGAAACAACGAACTTTCGCAACGGCGCACAGTTAGGGGGAACACTTTCTTGAAATTATTATAAGGGATCATCTTATTTACTACCGTCGTACTAAGCAAATAAAAAGTAAAACATGATAAACATCACATGCAATCAAATAGTGACATGATATGGCCAATATCATTTTGCTCCTTTTGATCTCCATCTTCGGGGCGCCATGATCATCTTCGTCACCGGCATAACACCATGATCTCCATCATCGTGTCTTGATGAAGTTGTTACGCCAACGATTACTTCTACTTCTATGGCTAACGTGTTTAGCAATAAAGTAAAGTAATTTACATGGCGTTATTCAATGACACGCAGGTCATACAAAAAATAAAGACAACTCCTATGGCTCCTTCCGGTTGTCATACTAATCGACATGCAAGTCGTGATTCCTATTACAAGAACATGATCAATCTCATACATCACATATATCATTCATCACATCTTCTGGCCATATCACATCACAAGGCATATGCTGCAAAAACAAGTTAGACGTCCTCTAATTGTTGTTGCATGTTTTTTACGTGGCTTCTATAGGTTTCTAGCAAGAACATTTCTTACCTACGTAAAACCACAACGTGATATGCTAATTACTATTTACCCTTCATAAGGACCCTTTTCATTGAATCCGATCCGACTAAAGTGGGAGAGACAGTCGGTGGAACCTGTCTCACGTAAGCGTACGTGTAAGGTCGGTGCGGGCCGCTTCATCCCACGATGCCACCGAATCAAGATAAGACTAGTAGCGGCAAGTAAATTGACATGATCTACGCCCACAACAATCTTGTGTTCTACTCGTGCATAGTAACTACGCATAAACCTGGCTCATGATGCCACTGTTGGGGATCGTAGCAGAAATTTAAAATTTTCTACGCATCATCAAGATCAATCTATGGAGTCATCTAGCAACGAGAGAGAGGAGTGCATCTACATACCCTTGTAGATCGCGAGCGGAAGCGTTCAAGAGAACGGGGATGATGGAGTCGTACTCGTCGTGATCCAAATCACCGATGATCCTAGCGCCGAACGGACGGCACCTCCGCGTTCAACACACGTACGGAGCAGCGATGTCTCCTCCTTCTTGATCCAGCAAGGGGGAAGGAGAGGTTGATGGAGATCCAGCAGCACGACGGCGTGGTGGTGGAAGTAGCGGGGATCTCGGCAGGGCTTCGCCAAGCTGAGCGAGAGGAGGAGGTGTCACGGGAGGGAGAGGGAGGCGCCAGGGCTTAGGGTGCGGCTGCCCTCCCTCCCCCACTATATATAGGGCCCCTGGGGGGCGCCGCCCTAGGAGATCCAATCTCCAAGGGGGGCAGCGGCCAAGGGGGTGGCTTGCCCCCCAAGCCAAGTGGGGCGTCCCCACCCCTAGGGTTTCCAACCCTAGGCGCAGGGGGAGGCCCAAGGGAGGGCGCACCAGCCCACCAGGGGCTGGTTCCCCTCCCACTTCAGCCCATGGGGCCCTCCGGGACAGGTGACCCCACCCGGTGGACCCCCCGGGACCCTTCCGGTGGTCCCGGTACAATACCGGTGACCCCCGAAACTTTCCCGGTGGCCGAAACTAGACTTCCTATATACAATTCTTTACCTCTGGACCATTCCGGAACTCCTCGTGACGTCCGGGATCTCATCCGGGACTCCGAACAACTTTCGGGCTACCGCATACTAATATCTCTACAACCCTAGCATCACCAAACCTTAAGTGTGTAGGCCCTACGGGTTCGGGAGACATGCAGACATGACCGAGACGACTCTCCGGTCAATAACCAACAGCGGGATCTGGATACCCATGTCGGCTCCCACATGTTCCTCGATGATCTCATTGGATGAACCACGATGTCGAGGATTCAAGTAATCCCGTATACCATTCCCTTTGTCAATCGGTACTTTACTTACACGAGATTCGATCGTCGGTATCCCAATACCTCGTTCAATCTCGTTACCGGTAAGTCACTTTACTCGTTCCGTAATGCATGATCCCGTGACTAACTACTTAGTCACATTGAGCTCATTATGATGATGCAATACCGAGTGGGCCCAGAGATACCTCTCCGTCATACGGAGTGACAAATCCCAGTCTCGATCCATGCCAACCCAACAGACACTTTCGGAGATACCTGTAGTGCACCTTTATAGCCACCCAGTTACGTTGTGACGTTTGGTACACCCAAAGCATTCCTACGGTATCCGAGAGTTGCACGATCTCATGGTCTAAGGAAATGATACTTGACATTAGAAAAGCTTTAGCAAACGAACTACACGATCTAGTGCTATGCTTAGGATTGGGTCTTGTCCATCACATCATTCTCCCAATGATGTGATCCCGTTATCAATGACATCCAATGTCCATGGTCAGGAAACCGTAACCATCTATTGATCAACGAGCTAGTTAACTAGAGGCTCACCAGGGACATGTTATGGTCTATGTGTTCACACATGTATTACGATTTCCGGATAACACAATTATAGCATGAACAATAGACAATTATCATGAACAAGGAAATATAATAATAACCATTTTATTATTGCCTCTAGGGCATATTTCCAACAATGTGAATGTACTTCCTCTTCATGCACAACCAGGGGGGAAGGTTGTACATCCACACAAACACAGGCCGGGTGCTATGTGTGCTTCTCTGGCTGCCAAACGGATTGACTCCATCGGTGCTCGCGCCCAGCACGATGTTCCTTGGATCGTCCCCAAATTCTGGGTGTTTGAAGTTCAACACTTGCCACTGGCTCGCATCCTTAGGGTGACTCAGCATCTTGTCTTTTTATTTATCTCCGGATCATTTCCGTCATCTTCTCGCTTCTTCTCCTCCCTATCCGCTGCCAACGCAGGAGCTTTGCTAGCTTAGGGTCCGCGAAATACCGCTGTAGACGAGGAGTGATCGGAAAGTACCACACCACTTTTCGAGGAGCTTTCTTCCCCTTCTTCTTGTATCGAGTGACACCGCACACCGGACATATGGTAGACTCCCCGTGCCCGTCCCGATAAATGATGTAATCGTTCATGCACACATGGTATTTCACGTGCGGTAAATCCAGAGGACACACAATTTTCTTCGCCTCCTCGAAACTGGTCGGGCACTTGTTCCCCTTGGGAAGACGTTCGTGCCAGAATGACATGTTCTCGTCGAAGCATGCGTCGGTCATTTTGTGTTTTACCTTCATCTCCAGAGCCATGAGCATTACTTACATGCGGGTATCCTTGGGCCTGCATCCTTCATACAATGGAGTAACCGCGTCTATCTCTAGTTGATCCAGCTTGACTTTCTCTCGGGCGGCAGCTCTCGCGTTACCCGTCTGCTTGAGAAGCAGCTCTTGAATATGAGGGTCCTTCACACAGCCCATCGACGATGGTCCATCTTCGTCTGCTCCGGCATCTTCATGATCATGCCCTTCGTCTTGATCTTCCTCATCATCATGTCCGGCATCTTCTACATGATGACTGTGTCCTGCATCTACTTCGTGATCATGTCCTGGAGATTCTTCGTCTTCTCGCCCGCCCTCGCCGCTATTGTCTTGCTGCCCTTCCTTATTTCTTGCCCGACCCCCATGGACGACTTCATAATCATCTTCATCACCATGCCACCGATAGTCATCCATGAAACCACGCACGAGCAGGTGGTCCCGCACCTGTCTGGAATCCGGGTCCATAAGGCTCCTCAGCTTGCATCTTCGACACGGACATCTTATCTCCGTCTCGTTCTTTTGAAGCATCTCGGCCTTCGCGGAGCTCAAAAACCTATTCACGATGCCTTCGGTCATCATGCAGACCATGGTCGCCTGCGGGGTAGAGCAAAACGATATTTTAAAACCAAAATTTTTTTTGGCATGACTTTGCCTAAAAATAGGACCAAAAAGAATGCATAGTGCCAAATTCTCACTGAAATGGAAATGAATCAACATTCCGGCAAAATATAGGCAACTATCGCATTTCAAATACCGGTACCTCCAAACACAAACATATGCAACACCACAAACATACGTAGATCTAGGCTATAAAAAGTGTGCACGTTGTTGGAGGGAGAAAAAAGTAGATCTAGAACATAAAGAAATCTTTCCCCTTACTTACCTATCAAAAAAAGGAAATTTAACCACTTAATTTGGGTGAATCTATGGTACAAATGAGGTGAGGAGGAGGAGGCAGCCGAGACCAATCTTGGTAGAGGTGGAGAGAAAGAAGTGGGGAAAGTGAGTGTGGTAGGTGGCTGTCCAAAATATCTAGCTGCTCTCAGGTTACCAGGGTTACTAATGGCGCACCTGGTGTGTGATGCGCCATTACTAGTTTTGAAAAAAAGTAAAAAAATTGTTAGTAGTGGCGCACCGTGGGTGTGGTGCGCCATTACTAGTTAAAACTAGTAATGGCGGACTCTCCCCTGGTGCGCCACTGCTAAGTCTGGGTAGGTGTGTGGGGCCAGGACAAAACTAGTAATGACACACCACACACCATGTGCGCCATTAGTAATACGGACATTAATGGCGTACCTATATCTGGTGCGCCACTGCTATATAGCAGTGGCGCACCACATACCTGGTGCGCCATTAATGTCCATATTAGCTATAGCCATTTTTCTAGTAGTGACAGCAGCTTTGCCTCCCAGTCTCAGGCGCGTGCTCACTCTATACGCACTGAGTTGGGGGAGACCAAGCTCGACGGCCTCACTATCACGGAGTACTTCAACAAGATGTTCGGTCTCGCCGACACTTTGGCCTCAATTGGCCAGCCGCTTGGAGATGAGGATTTCACCACCCATGTGCTCAGTGGGCTCCATGATGACTATGATAATCTCATTGAGAATGTCCGTGGTCGCGAGGCGCCTCTTCCGCCACGGGAACTTTATGCGTGTCTTCTTGGTCGTGAACAGCGCATCAAAGCGCGTCGTGCCTCCCCTAGTTTCGCCTCCGCTAATGCTGCGACCCGCGGCAAACCACAGAAGCCGTCGCTGCCCAAGCCGGCGGCTTCATCTCAGCAGCTTTCACGGGGCGCCGCGCCATCCATCACTGGCGGGTGTCGGCCAGTGGCCTGCTGCCCTTGCTGCGGTGCTCAGCAGGACTGTAAGCTATGCGGCATTGAGCGTCACATCGCCTCCCGCTGTCATCGCCGCTACAAGCAAGACTTCCATGGCCTAGGCAATAATGGCAAAGGGAATGAAAAACAGGCGGCTACTACGGTGACGAGTCATCAGCACGGACGCACTCCATCCTACTCTATTGATCCTACATGGTACATGGACACGGGAGCTACGAACCACCTCACCAACGAGATGGGCAAGCTCTCCACTCAGGAGCCATATCGCAGTCATGATCAGGTGCACACCGCCAATGGAGCAGGTATGCGCATCTCCCATGTTGGTCAGGCTTCACTTCTTGCACGCAATTCCCGCACACTGCACCTTTCTAATGTTCTTCGTATTCCCACTGCTACGCATAGTTTGTTGTCTATTCCACAACTTACTCGTGATAATAATGTCCTTGCTGAGTTTCACCCTTTTCGTTTCTTTAACAAGGATCGGGACACGAGGGCCGTTCTGCTTAGCGGTCTTCTTCGGCATGGCTTGTATGCACTTGATGCGCCGACCGCACCTCCTATGCAGTTTTCTCCTCAGGCGTTCAGTAGTGTTCGTGTGTCATCTACACATTGGCATGCGCGCCTTGGTCACCCTGCTGCTCCTATAGTTCGTCATGTGCTGCATCGTCATGACCTACCAGTTGTGTCAAATAAAACTGCTGAAACTATTTGTGACGCCTGTCAGCAGGGCAAGAGTCATCAACTTCCGTTTTCAGAGTCTAGTCGTGTGGTGAAACATCCTCTTGAGCTTGTGTTTTCCGATGTATGGGGTCATGCCCAAACGTCTGTCAGTGGCCACAATTATTATGTCAGTTTCATGGATGCTTATAGTCGGTTTACTTGTCTTTATCTTATTAAGCGAAAGTCTGATGTGTTTGATGTCTTTACGCAATTTCAAGCACATGTTGAGCGTCTCCTTAGCCAGAAATTATTCATGTTCAAACCGACTAGGGGGGGGGGAATATCACAACCTCAACTCGTTTTTCAACAAGCTTGGGATTACGGATCGCGTGTCTTGCCCTCATACACATCAGCAGAATGGGACAACTGAACGTAAGCATCGTCATCTTGTAGAAACTATCATTATTTCATTAGCTCATGCCTCCGTTCCTTTTAGGTTCTGGAGTGATGCCTTCTCCACTGCCTGTTTTTTGATAAATAGGCTTCCCTCACGACTCCTCAATATGAAAACTCCGCTTGAACTCTTGCTCACCAAAATCCCAGACTACACCTTTTTCAAAGTCTTCGGGTGTGCATGTTGGCCTCATTTGCGTCCGTACAACAAACATAAGCTAGAGTTTCGGTCTAAAAAGTGTGTTTTTCTTGGGTATAGTTCCCATCACAAAAGGTACAAATGCCTAAACATTCCCACCAATCACGTCTACATTTCTCGTGACGTTGTTTTTGATGAGAATGTGTTCCCTTTTCATGCACTTCCGAGCAAATCTACCACTTCTATGCCAAACGTTCATTCTACCATACCTTCGCCTGATCGATTTGTGGATGTTGCAAATGCTCCTATGTTGCTTCCTAACCATGCTGCAGGTGTTGGACGTGGTGCTCATCTTGAGCTTCTTGATGAACAGGCATTGACGGATGCACCGGATCCGGACGACGATCCCATGCATGGGACATGCATACCGGGCGGCACCCATCAGCCCGCGGAGGCTGCACCCGCAGCTGCCTCGCCGGCGCTGCCCTCGTCTGCAGCTGCCCCGCGGGCGCTGCCCTCGCCTGGGCCGCCTGGACCAGCTGCTGCCCCACGGGCGTTGCCCTCGCCTGGGCCGCCAGGGCCGGCTGCTACCTCTCCTGGCCCAGCGTCCCCTCCTCCGGAGCCCGCGGATGGGCCGGCGTCGCCTCTGCTGGGCCCGACACCGCCCGCATCCCCACTGGCAGGGGACTCTGGTGCGAGCTCGGGTGGCTCGGCCTCGCCTCTTCTGTCGCCTGAGCAGAGCCCGGCGCTGTAGACACAGCCTGCTGTTGCTCTTCGTCCCCGCACACGCAGCCAAACAGGAGTCTTCCAACCGAAGATCCGCACCGATGGGACCGTTGCGTGGCTTGCTGCCTGCATGGCTCATGCTGCTGAGGATCCTACTGCTGAGCCTCGCCATTTTCAGGCTGCACTGAGCATTCGTCACTAGCGTGGCGTGATGGAACAGGAGTTTCAGGCATTACTGAAGAATGACACCTCGCAGCTTGTTCCTCCAGTACCCGGGGTTAACATCATTGATTCTATGTGGATTTTTAAAGTGAAGAGACATGTTGATGGTTCCATTGAACGCTACAAAGCAATGTTGATGATATCGCTTATCGTTATCGTCTCGGTCAGCTAGGGATTAGAGATTAATCGGAAATCGGCCGATTAATTGATTTTATTGGTCGACTATTAATCGGATACTTGTTTGCAAATCTCAGGTCCTCAACACTAAAATACGCTATATTCAACACCAAAATAAATTTGACAGAAGTGTTACCCTTATTTCTAGCCTTTGAATCCTCGTATAATAACAAACAAAATAGGACAATAGTACATATTCCGTAACAAGGTCCATAAAACATAAATAAACATAGTTTTTGCAAACATAGTGCTATGAATAGGTCTGATTTATCGGTAGATTCCCGATAAATCGCTTGTCAGAACGATAAATCGGTCCAAAAGATAAATGGCAAAGATAAGGCATAATCTTATTGGTCACCCGTGATTAGCGATAAATCGGAAGATTAATCGGTGAATCGGAAGATTTCTTGAACAATGCTACAAAGCAAGGCTAGTTGCTAAGGGTTTCAAACAGAGGTATGGTCTTGATTATGAAGACACATTCAGTCCAGTTATCAAGCCCACTATCATTCGGTTGCTATTGTCTCTTGCTGTTACTCGAGGATGGTTTCTTCGTCAGCTTGATGTGTAGAACGCTTTCTTGCATGGAGTCCTAGAGGAGGAGGTATATATGCGACAGCCACCATGGTTTGTGGATCCGGCACGTCCTCGCCATCTATGTCGTCTTGTTAAGGCGCTCTATGGGCTCAAGCAGGCTCCTCGTGCGTGGCATGCACGCCTCGGCTCCATTCTGCGGGCGCTTGGGTTTATTCCCTCCACTGCTGACACGTCGTTGTTTCTTCTTCAGCGTCCTGAGGTTACGATGTATCTCCTGGTTTATGTTGATGATATCATACTCATCAGTTCCTCAGATAGTGCTGCAGATCGTCTTGTGGCTGCTTTGAGTAGTGATTTTGCTGTCAAGGATCTAGGTGCTCTGCATTTTTTCCTTGGTCTGGAGGTTTCACGGACTTCTGCTGTGCTAACTTTTACTCAGAAGAAGTATTCTCTGGACTTGTTACGTCGTGCTGGAATGCTGAAGTGTAAACCTACCAGCACTCCGATGTCTGCCACTGATCGGTTGTCTGCTCTTGATGGAGACCCTCTTTCACCTGATGATGCTACTGAGTATCGCAGTCTTGTTGGCGGTCTGCAGTATCTTACTATCACCAGACCAGGTGTCTCTTATGCGGTCAACCGTGTCTGTCAGTTTCTCCATGCACCCAGGACATCTCATTGGTCAGCTATGAAGCGTATCCCGCGTTACATCTGCCTCACTGCTTCTTATGGTTTGCTTCTTCAGCCTGCGTCATCCTATGAGATCTCAGCCTTTTCAGATGCAGTCTGGGCTGGTAGTCCTGATGACTGGCGATCCAGGAGGGGGGGGGGGTATGCAGTGTGTCTTGGTTCTAACTTGATCGCTTGGAATGCTCGCAAGCAGGCTATGGTGTCTCGCAGGAGTACGGAAGCTGAGTACAAAGCAGTTGCTCATGCGACGGCTGAGATCATTTGGGTTCTGTCCTTGTTGAGAGAGTTGAGAGTCTCTTCAGCACATCCTCCGGTACTTTGGTGTGATAACATTGGTGCTATATATTTGTCATCTAATCCGGTGTTTCATGTTCGGACGAAACACATTGAGGTTGACTATCACTTTGTTCGAGAACGTGTTGCACAGAAGCTACTTAGCATCAAGTTCATCTCATCAAAGGATCAACTTGCTTACATCTTCACGAAGCCTCTTCCACAACCACAGTTTGTAGGCTGCAGGCGCAATCTTAACTTAGTTTGTACTTCAAGCCATAGTTAAGATTGAGGAAGGGTGTTAGACAGTATATGTATGCGTAGACTTGTTTATATATAGACTTGTGTATACACCTTGTATTTGTACCCTTTAATATTTATATATAATGAGATAGCCGCCTCCCGTTAGGGTGTCGAGCAGTTGCCCAATATCCACGTTTGACATGGTATCAGACTAGGGTTTTATGTCTTCCGCTGAACCTCCTAGCGCCACCGTCGTGATGGCTTCCTCCAACGCCGCCGCCGCCGCGGCTCCTTCCAACGCCACCGCCGCGACGAGCAGCGAGCTGCACATGAAGGCCCACAAGGAGGCGCTGGCGGAGGGCGGCGAGTTCATCACCGTGCTTTGGGCGATTGTCACCCACACCGGCATAACCCGCCCAGCCGAACCGGTGGAGGCGCCGCTTCGCTCCATCTCCAGTTCGGGTGTTTGATTAGATCGACTTTGGTCTTACGTTCGTGTGCATGCGTGGGCGGGCGTGTGTTTAGAATTCAGCTTTTGCACTTGGCTTGTCAGCTGTGTGTTGTCGTTAATTTATATATATCGTGTCAGCGTTCGGAGTTCAGAGTTCAGCTTTTGCACTTGGCTGGTGACTACTGAGGGAGAGTTCAGAGTTCTCTGGTGGGGTGTATGTATACTTGCATTTCTTGGTTAGGTCAGGTTTTCTTTTTCCACGGTAACATATGTATGTCGTCAGAGCATCTTCAACAGCCGCGCTACGCGCCGTGCGCTAAAAACTACTTTGCCACGCGTCCTTCGTCTGGTTTTGCGCGGCCGGCAGCGCTGACTCCAACAACCGCGTTAAAATGCAGTGCGCGCGCCGTTCCAGCAGCCGCGCTAAAATGCAGCGCGCACTATCGCACGCACATAAAAAAAACATCCTCGTGCCTTTTCCAATAGATATTTTACATTCATAGATAAACGATACATAGATATTTTACATAGTTCCAAAGCATAGATAGATAACAAACTACGGTGCAACGACATAATAAAACTACAACTACATAAAAAAACTACTAGATAGTGCAACTAGATAAAACTACAACCTACTCCCAATCGTCATCATCATCATCACCGTCATCCTCGCTGGTCTGATCCGAGGTATCGAGCCACATGTCGTCCCAACGAGGATCATTAGCCAAAAAGATCGACTGCCCACCATTTTCAACGATCTCGCACTGCGATAACGCCAGGGCCTTCCGCCGATGCCTATCCAACCGGTCCGTGCGGCACTTTGCCGTCTGCTCCGCCCAGTAGGCTTGCTCGCCGGCGACGTCCTCCGGGTGGCACCGGCGCCACTCCGCCATGACCCGCTCGTCCTCCTCGGCGATGAGGAGGCGGCGCTGCCGCTCAGCGTGCTCCGCACGGTCTTGCGCCGTGATAAGACGAGGCGGAGGGGCGACGTCCAGCGCCTGCTGGAGCGTGTAGATGTCCTGGAAGTTCATTTGCGGGCGCGGCCTGCCTAGGCGCCACGCCGCCGCGTCGTACGCGCAGGCAGCTTCGTGCGCCGTCTCAAAGGTGCGAGGCCGAGCCGGACGTCGCCGGACCGGATCTCGGAGTAGTACCAGCCGTTGGGACGCTGGCGGACGCCGCGGTAGCCCGACGCTCCTCGGCGGCGTGGCGGCATGGTGGCGCATCGGTGGCGGGGCGCTGGAGCGGCGAGGAAGCAACGAGGAAGCGGGGGAGGCGCGTGTGGCAGCGGAAGAGTGTGGAATAGGCGTGTGGCGAGCGCCGCATTCTAAAGGCGCGCCGGAAGCGGTGCGCCAAAAATAGCGCGCGAGCTGCCGCCTTTTCCCGCGCGCGCGCAAACGATTCCCGCGCGCGCTAGTTTCCCGCCACCGCTGGAGCGCGCCGAAACATCCCCCACGCGCTAAAAACTCAGTTTACCAGGCGCGCGCGCCTTTTGGCGTGGCTGTTGGAGATGCTCTTAGAGCATGTAGTCTTGTGACTAACGCCTGAAAATTTGTCATTCATTCGATCGTATTGATACGGCCACGCCTGGTCCTACGACCGTGCATGCGGTTGGATTTGTTGGGAAACCGGGCCACCCGAAGGGGTGGCGGCGGCCGCGTGCAAAGCGCACGGGCTGGCCCCTCCCGTTTCCCCTCTTTTCTGTTAAGTGGGTACTTATCCCTTGATCCCTGGTCCATATATAAAGCAACGAGGAGCTATCATTGTAATCTCTGATCATTGATTAATAAAGCTGGTCTCCTCCATCTCTCTGTGTCATTTTACTTTCGCATACTTCGACTACTTCGTCTACGACGCTCGCTCTCGCTCCGCAACCTCGGACCGGACTCGCCGGCGGAGTTGCAGAACATGTTATCAGCACGCTTCGCTCCATCAACTCTCCGTCAAGCCTGCATCACGCAGGCTTTCGTCGATCCCGCGGAGGTATAAGATCCGATCCCCACTCTTTGCAAATTTGGATTCCTCTCGTTACTACGATTCCGTTTTTGCGATTAGATTATTTTTCGGATACATCTGCCTATGGTGTGGATTTCTCTCCCAAAAACCGAGCGGACGAACACGTCGCCGACCAATGTCGATGTTTTTGGATCACGAGAGACTTGTTGACTACACTATACGGGAGTCGGTACAGATCGTGATCCAGATGATCACGGTACCGCCGCATTGTACCCGACGTACACGCGTCGTGACGTCCCGAAGGCGCACGATCTTGCCATCCCGAGGCAGATGACGACGTCCCCGTCGCCAAGCGCTCGACTGCCGTCGCCGCGCTCGCGTGCCTGCTGCACGCGCCGCCCTGCTGGCCACGACCCCGCTGGTCGCCGGCGCCGCCGTGCTGGCCGTGGCCGTGGCAGCACACCGCCCGCCGTGGCCGTGGCCGTGGCCGCGCGCGCTGCGAGCCCGTGGCCGTAGCCGCGCCGCGCTGGCCGTGCTGCTCCGGCCGCGCCGCGCCGGGGCCGAGCCGCGCCGCCGCGCCATGGCCGCGCGCCCCGCTGGCTGCCGCGTCCGGCCTCCGCGTGCTGTGGCCGCAGCCGCCGCCGCTGCGTGCCGTGCCGGCCGCCGTCGCCGCGTGCCGGGGCCGCAGCCGCCGCCGCCGCGCACAGTGGCCTGCCGCCGCCTCGCGCGTGCTGGCCTGGTCGCGGTCGCCGTGCGCCGTGCCCTCGCGTCGCGGCCCGCCGCCGCGCCGTTGACCGCTGGCCCTTCCCCCCGTCCGCCGCGCCCCGCTGTGCGGGCCGGTCGTCGCGCCCCGCTGGCTGGCTCGGCTGCCGCCGCCACGGCGTTGCTCGGGCGCTAGGGCAACCCTAGCGTCGCCCCCCTGGTGGGCAGTGCAACGCCCTGGGCCGGCCTGCTGGGCCTGGCTGGACCGAAGCCGCCGGATGGGCCGCGGCCGTGGGTTTTTCCTAAAAAAAAGGGAAGGCGCTGGCTGCTGGGCCCAGATGGGCCGCGCGCCGTGGGGATCCAAACAAAAAAAAGGTGGCGCCGGCTGCGGCGCGGCGAATTGCGTTTTAGCCCCTGGAGTTTCCTGTTTTTACGCGTAGTTTATTCCTGCTGTAATATTTCGCGTAGAAACCCCTGGAACTGTCTGTTCTCGCTGAAAATGCGTATTTAGGCTAATAAATGCCTCGGGAATTCAATTTTTGGGCTAGTTTTCACATACTAGATGCGCTTAACATGCTATCTTTTGTAACATGATATTATTGTATGATTTTACTGCTGTAGATTAATTGTTTAGCACTCTTAATCATTTAGTAAGTCATATAATAGCATGTTTTAAATATTGGAACATCATTTTATTGAATAAGTTTATCAACATCGCTTTGTGCAAAAGATTACCGGCTGTAATCTCATGATTTTTGCATAAATCGCAGATGGCCGGAATTGTCCACAAGGAGTTTCCTGAGCTGGCCCAGACAGGGCCGAACTACCCGTCATGGTCCTCGGACTGCGAGATATTTCTCCAGGGCAAAACCCTCCTGAGGGCGATCGGTAAGGGGGCCCAGCTGGCCGCCACTGATCCCAAGTTCGAAACTGAGAATGCGCAGGCTCTGCACTTTCTCCGTCATCACCTGTCACCTACTCTGAAAGATGAGTATATGGCTGAGCGCAGTGCTTCTGGCCTTTGGACCGCTCTTAAGCAGCGGTTTGAGCGGCTGAAGTACACTGTGAAGCCACGTGCAGAGGCAGAGTGGATCCGTCTGAGGTTTGCGGACTTCAAGACGGTTGGGGAGTACAATTCGGCTCTGCACCGGATTTGTACGACTCTTCGGTTGTGTGGTACTGAGATTACCGACTCCCAGAAGATTGAGAAAACCCTATCCACTTTCCACCCCGACGCGGTCCAGTCCTCACGGAACTACCGCCAGGGGAACTACACGAGGTATTCAGAGTTGATTGACGTCCTCCAGGTGGCGGAGGCGCAGGACGAGGTTCTCAAAAAGAACTTTGTCGCGCAACCACTTGGGGGGAGTTCTCGCCAGGAGGTGAACGCTCTCAAAGTCCGCAAGCCTCAACAGAAGAAGAGGGGCCGGAAGGGCAAGAAGAAGGGCCCTCACCCCCCCGCCCCGGCTAAGCAGAACAAGCCAGGCAAGGGAGGGCAAAGGCCTCAGGACTGCTTCCGTTGTGGCTCGGTGGAGCATTTCTCCCGCCAGTGCCGCGCACCACAGGAGGTCGTTGATGCATATAAGGCTTGGAAGGCGCGTGAGACGCACCTCGCCTTGGTTCAGGAGGGAGCTCCACCGGCGCCCATGGCGGCACCCGTGATGATTGCTACTCCCCCTGCTGCGCCCATAGAGGCGACCCCCGTGGTGCCCATCGCGGCAGCTTTGGCGGTCTCTACCGACGCCCACGTCGCCATTGAGGTTGACCACATGGCCGCCTCGGCGGCGCCGCCACTAGACATTGATGCTGCCTCCAAGATGATTTCTGAGGAGGATCAGCTCACTAGTATGGAGATTGCGGCGGAAGTAAATGGCTTCTTCACCGAGTCCACTTAGCATACCTCTTTGGTTATCATGATTCCGTGCTTTGATACAATAAAATTGAATAAATTCGATTTGGTTGTAAGCTCTATGAGAGCATAAACTTATTCTTTACTTTGGCGATGGGATGACATTTATTCATTTATTCCATTATTTATACATGATAGCATGTTATGTTCTGAGATGTGTGCATTTATTTTTAATGTATTTTCTTCCTCATTACATTAATTAGATGTCATATTTTAGAACGCGTGTGGCGCCCCAATGGAGGAAACGTGCCTTGCCGATAGCGCCACCAATCATACCATTTTACGAGAAACTAAGTATTGAGTCCATTAAAAAATCTCCGGGCAGTATTATGACAATCGCCGGCTGCGGTTCTCACATAGTTGGCTCCGGACGAGCCACCATTATACTCCCCATGGGAACAACTTTGATCATTAATGATGCGTTGTTGTACCCGGAGTCGACTCGTACTCTTTTGAGCTTTAGAGACATCCGCGCTAATGGTTTCCATGTTGAGACCGATGATGAAAACGGCAAGGAGTGCCTACTCATCACAAAGCGGGATGCAGGTGGTAAACATGTTATCGAAAGGCTTCCTTCGTTTGACACAGGGCTATACTACACTAAGATAGTAGCACCGCCCGTGTACACTACCCTCAAGACCGTCTTTAGAAGCTCTGAACTCTTCTGCCTCTGGCACGATAGGTTAGGCCACCCCGGACTTAGGATGATGAGAAATATAATTAACAACTCACATGGCCATAATGTTAACATGAAGAACTTCCCGAATCCTGATGATTTCGTGTGCTCCGCATGCGCTAAGGGGACATTAGTCATTAGGCCATCGCCCCTCAAGGTGAGGGATGAAATCCCCACGTTCTTGGAACGTATCCAAGGGGACATATGCGGTCCAATTCAGCCCCTCACGGGGCCGTTTCGGTACTTCATGGTGCTCATTGATGCTTCCTCTAAATGGTCCAATGTTTGCCTGCTGTCAACAAGGAACCATGCTTTTGCAAAATTGATCTCACAGATCATACAAATGAGGAATAATTTCCCGGATTATCGTATAAAGTCTATTCGAATGGACACGCCGGAGAATTTACTTCAAAGGCGTTCGATGATTATTGCATGGAAATGGGAATCAAAGTTGAGCACTCGGTACCACATGTTCATACACAAAATGGACTTGCCGAGGCATTGATTAAAAGAATTAAATTCATTGCCCGACCGCTCCTTCAGGTTTGTAATTTACCAACTACATTTTGGGGCCACGGGGTGTTACACGCGGCTAATCTCATCAACTTTCGACCGTCGGCCTACAACATCCACTCTCCAGTTCAACTTGCGCAAGGGTCGGCACCGAAAATTTCCCACCTTCGTAGGTTCGGTTGCCAGGTATATGTACCAATACCACCCCCTCAGCAATCGCCTATGGGCCCGCTCCGTAAGTCGGGGATATACGTTGGTTATGAGACTGTGTCCATAATCAGGTATCTGGACCCCATGACAGGTGACTGTCACACGGCTCGTTTTGCTGATTGCATTTTTGACGAGGATCTTTTCCCGACTTTAGGGGGAGAGAATCAACCCCTTGATGCTAAAAGTCGAGAAATCACGTGGCAAGCCACGGGGATCCATGCTCATGACCTGCGCACTGCTGAGACTGAGAGAGAAGTCCAAAAGATAATAGATTTGCAGTCTTTAGCAAATCAACTGCCCGACCACTTTAGTGACTTAAAGACTGTGACAAAATCGCATGTGCACGCGCGCAGTGCACTGGAAAGGGTTGAAATACTGAAGAAAAATGATGGTATGCCCGCTCCCGTCCAAAGGCCTAAAAGGACGAGAAATCCGGCTTCTCAAATCCCAAGTACTCGGGGACGCCCGACGAAA
Source organism: Triticum aestivum (assembly GCF_018294505.1). Lineage (NCBI taxonomy): Eukaryota > Viridiplantae > Streptophyta > Magnoliopsida > Poales > Poaceae > Triticum > Triticum aestivum. Next base: position 22,036,725 of record NC_057796.1, read on the forward strand.
AAGGATAAGAGAGATTTATCACAGCATGTCGCCAAAGTACCCCAAATTTAAACGGGGAGCCAGTCGAGACCTGGCACAAGTACGGAAAATTCAGTGCACGAAATTCCGGACTTAAACTTTCCCATAGGGGAAACACCCAACGGTGATGTGAGCGCACACATCGGCGCGGGTAATCTAAAGGACCTTGCTCCCATAATGGGAAATTTGGTAGAGCAAGTGTTTGCGCCTGATGCGCTCCATGACGAAATGGCCATAAATTATATTTATACGGGGGAGTCCTTGAACCGAGCAATGGTGATTGTCGACATCAACTTTGCTACGAAAATTGCCTCAATCATAGATCTTGACCCTGAGCCTAACACGCTCGCTGATATCAAGAAAAGGTCGGACTGGAAAGATTGGCAGCAGGCAATTACTGCCGAATTATTATCTCTGAACAAAAGGAAGGTGTTCGGACCAGTTTGTCGAACTCCTCCCCACATTCGCCCTGTTGGCCATAGGTGGGTTTTTGTTCGAAAGAGAGATGAAAATAATAAGGTAGTACGGTACAAAGCAAGGCTCGTTGCTCAAGGGTTCACTCAACGACCAGGTGTCGATTTTGAGGAGACTTATTCCCCAGTCATGGATGGAGTTACCTTTAGATACTTGATCTCGATGGCAGTAAACATGGGCTTGAAAATGAAACTAATGGATGTTGTCACTGCTTACCTATATGGTAACTTGGATTCGAACATATACATGAAGGTTCCAGAAGGTATCCCTGTTCCGAACCATGATAGAGCAAATAGGGGTCTATACAGTGTTCAACTTCAAAAGGCACTGTACGGACTAAGACAGTCCGGTAGAATGTGGTACAATCGCTTAAGTGATTTCCTTCATGAGAAGGGCTACACGAGCAATAAAGATTGCCCATGTGTTTTTATACGGCGATCCCAAGATGGATTCTGTATAATCTCGGTGTACGTGGACGATTTAAACATAATCGGTACACCTGAGGATATTGAGGAAGCGAGTTCCTACCTGATGTCGGAATTCGAGATGAAGGATTTGGGTAAAACCAAGTTCTGTCTAGGTCTGCAACTTGAACATTCCCCTGATGGGATTCTAGTGCACCAGTCGGCCTACACCCAGAAGGTGTTGGAAAGATTTGGATTTGATAAGGCATATCCTTCTAAGGCCCCGATGGTCGGAAGATCTTTACAGCCAGACAAGGACCCGTTCAGGCCAAAGGACGAGGGGGAGGAAACTCTGGGACCAGAGGTTCCTTACCTGAGTGCAGTTGGAGCACTCATGTACCTCGCAAATTGTACACGGCCAGACATTGCGTTCGCCGTCAGTTTGCTTGCTCGGTACAGTTCTGAACCTACCAAAAGACATTGGAAAGGTGTCAAGGACATCTTCCGTTACCTGCAAGGGACCAAAGATCTTGGTCTATTTTATAAGAGGAATCAAGACCTATCTATTATAGGCTATGCCGATGCTAGGTACCTGTCGGACCCGCATGATTGCAAATCGCAGACTGGCTATGTTTTCCTTTGTGGTGGAACTGCGTTTTCCTGGAAATCGTCCAAGCAAACACTTGTGTCGACTTCCACGAACCACTCGGAAATCATGGCACTATTCGAAGCGTCAAAAGAGTGTGTATCGCTTCGGCGGATGATCGGCCACATTCAGCAGACATGTGGGCTGAACACCATACAAACCCCTATCATTATCTATGAAGATAATGCTGCTTGTGTTGCACAAGTCCAGATGGGTTATGTGAAGAGTAACCTCACAAAGCATATTAGTCCCAAGTTCTTCTATGCACATGAGCTGCAACAGTTGAACGAGGTGAGAGTTTTGCATACTAAGTCCTGTGACAATCTTGCTGATATGTTCACTAAATCATTACCGGCATCAACCTTAGAGAGGTGTGTGCGTGGAATCGGTATGATGAGACTTAGAGAGATGCAAGGTTCAGGGGGAGAAACTTCACAAACTCGTCGCTAAAATCTAAATCCTGATGATCGAGTACTCAACTTGATGGTTGAGTGGATTGTACTCTTTTTCCCTTGAGTGAGTTTTCCTGATGTTTCTCACACGAGGTTTTTGACGAGGCAATTCGTGCAATACAACAACGTATACTGTGTGCTCTTTCTCCACATTTTTTCCACTGAGTTTTTCGGAGTTTTGAGGCATGTGTTGGGAAACCGGGCCACCCAGAGGGGTGGCGGCGGCAGCGTGCAAAGCGCACGGGCTGGCCCCTCCCGTTTCCCCTCTTTTCTGTTAAGTGGGTACTTATCCCTTGACCCATGGTCCATATATAAAGCAACGAGGAGCTATCATTGTAATCTCCGATCATTGATTAATAAAGCTGGTCTCCTCCATCTCTCTGTGTCATTTTACTTTCGCATACTTCGACTATTTCGACTACTTCGTCTACGACGCTCGCTCTCGCTCCGCAACCTCGGACCGGACTCGCCGGCGGAGTTGCGGAACAGGATTAATGGTGCAAAAATGTGTTGTGTTCAACCATGACTTAAGCCAAGCTAAGTTTGAGACCCACAAGGAGGAAAGGATTAAATTGCTTTTGTATTTCTTGTTGAGATCAACAAGCGCGCAACATCAGGAGTTCCATGCCTGCATGCTACAAGACGATAAGAAGAAGATGAGCTGGTTTGAAAGGAACAGAATCAATATATATTTCTTGTTTTATTTCTTACCATGCAAGGAGTACAACACGTCGGTTATGAGAACCTATAAGTGTGATCTGCTTTCTTTGAAGGGATCCGGTTGGGGCCCACCTGGCAAACCAGATGTAATGCACCAACTTTATTAGAGTCAAGTCAAATTAGTTTTGTGTCTGGTTTAGTACTTTCATTTGTACAGGTTGCATGCCAAAAATAAGGCGCGTAACTTAGTAAAGATAGAAAGAGTCCAAGGGATTTTTCTAGATTGCTTTTGCTTGTTAGGTTCGGTTGTTTAGTTTTCCAATATAGAGGTATCAGCTATGTACTATAAATAGCCAGCTTAGTTCATCATTCTACACAGGTTATTTTGAGATGAATTAGACACCATGTGTGTTCCGGCCGTCGGCCATTATCGAGTTTAGAGGATTCTTGTCAAAAATCTCTACTGGCGTGTGAGTTCCTGCAACGCGACGCGTAGGAGATTACAAACTGAGCCTGTACGGTTCGTCCACGTTATTCCTTCAGATCAAGGGGTTGGTGTGTTGTTTTCGCGGGATTTGCGAACATCTTCGTAAACCTGCTACGGTTACTTGCTGCGATGGAGGTTTGTGCCGTGAAAGATCGGACCAACAACGGATCGACCCTCGCCGCGAGGTTCGCTCCTCATCAAGTGGTATCAGAGCCCGTCGTTTCTCACGGCACTTCGGAGGAGACGGCCGGCGCGCCATCACCAAGGAGCTACTGGAGGCTCTCCGGCGACTTTTTGCTGGAAGAGAAAGGATATGGTGCTGAACTTTTTCACACCTATTGTAAAGTGGGAGAGAAAGTTTGCGCCATGACGATCGACGACGATAGTTCGATAAACGCAGTTGGCATCGACATGGTGGAGAAGCTGGAACTATTGACGACAACACATCCACGGCCTTACTCACTTAGGAGGTGCTACGACAAGCTCGACATCACGCACCAAACTATGGTATTGTTTTCAGTCGGCAAATTTTCTTGTGAGGTTTTGTGCGACGTAATTCCAGTGCCCATGGTGTCATGTCATATGCTGCTGGGAGAGCCATGGTACAAGAAAAATAATGCTAGACAGGACTACCTCACCAATACATACACGGTCGAACGGGATACAAAATATGTTCTCATGGTCATGGAGAAGAAGCTCTTCGAGGCGTGGAGGGAAAAATGACCGGTGAAGATGAAGGAGCAAGAAGAAGCAAAAAAGGAAGCCGAAGCTGATGAATTTCTTTTGCTGCACGTTCAACCAGCAGATCATGTTATTGCTTTAGAGATTGACTCGAAATCGAGGACGATTTCGCATGAAGGGAGGGAGGATGATACGGCCACGCCTCGTCCTACGACCTTGCATGCGGTTGGATTAATGGTGCAAAAGTGTATTGTGTTCAACCATGACTTAAGCCAAGCTAAGTGTGAGACCCACAAGGAGGAAAGGATTAAATTGCTTTTGTATTTCTTGTTGAGATCAACAAGCGCGCAACATCAGGAGTTCCATGCGTGCATGCTACAAGAAGATAAGAAGAAGATGAGCTGGTTTGAAAGGAACAGAAACAATAAATATTTCTTGTTTTATTTCTTACCATGCAAGGAGTACAACACGTTGGTTATGAGAACCTATAAGTGTGATCTGCTTTCTTTGAAGGGATCCGGTTGGGGCCCACCTGGCAAACCAGATGTAATGCACCAACTTTATTAGAGTCAAGTCAAATTAGTTTTGTGTCTGGTTTAGTACTTCTATTTGTACAGTTTGCATGCCAAAAATTAGGCGCGTAACTTAGTAAGGATAGAAAGAGTTCAAGGGATTTTTCTAGATTGCTTTTGATTGTTAGGTTCGGTTGTTTATTTTTCCAATATAGAGGTATCGACTATGTACTATAAATAGCCAGGTTAGTGCATCATTGTACACAGGTTATTTTGAGATGAATTAGACACCATGTGTGTTCCGGCCGTCGGCCATTATCGAGTTTAGAGGATTCTTGTCAAGAATCTCTACTGGCGTGTGAGTTCCTACAACGCGACGCGTAGGAGATTACAAACTGAGCCTATACGGTTCGTCCATGTTATTCCTTTAGATCGAGGGGTTGGTGTGTTGTTTTCGCGGGATTTGCGAACATCTTCATAAACCTGCTACGGTTACATGCTGCGATGGAGGTTTGTGCCGTGAAAGATCGGGCCAACAACGGATCGACCCTCGCCTCGAGGTTCGCTCCTCATCAAGTGGAATCACAGCCCGTCGTTTCTCACGGCACTTCGGAGGAGACGGCCGGCGCGCCATCACCAAGGAGCTACTGGAGGCTCTCCGGTGACTTTTTGCTGGAAGAGAAAGGATATGGTGCTGAACTTTTTCACACCTATTGTAAAGTGGGGGAGAAAGTTTGCGCCACGACGATCGACGACGATAGTTCGATAAACGCAGTTGGCATCGACATGGTGGAGAAGCTGGAACTATTGGCAACACCACATCCACGGCCTTACTCACTGAGGAGGTGCTACGAGAAGCTCGACATCACGCACCAAACTATGGTACTGTTTTCAGTCGACAAATTTTCTTGTGAGGTTTTGTGCGACGTAATTCCAGTGCCCATGGTTTCATGTCATATGCTGCTGGGAGAGCCATGGTACAAGAAAAATAATGCTAGACAGGACTACCTCACCAATACATACACGGTCGAACGGGATACAAAATATATTTTCATGGTCATGGAGAAGAAGCTCTTCAAGGCGTGGAGGGAAAAATGACTGGTGAAGATGAAGGAGCAAGAAGAAGCAAAAAAGGAAGCCGAAGCTGTTGAATTTCTTTTGCTGCGCGTTCAACCAGCAGATCATGTTATTGCTTTAAAGATTGACTCGAAATCGAGGACGATTTCACGTGAAGGGAGGGAGGATGATACGGCCACGCCTGGTCCTACGACCTTGCATGCGGTTGGATTAATGATGCAAAAGTGTGTTGTGTTCAACCATGACTTAAGCCAAGCTAAGTTTGAGACCCACAAGGAGGAACGGATTAAATTGCTTTTGTATTTCTTGTTGAGATCAACAAGAGCGCAACATCAGGAGTTCCATGCGTGCATGCTACAAGAAGATAAGAAGAAGATGAGCTGGTTTAAAAGGAACAGAACCAATATATATTTCTTGTTTTATTTCTTACCATGCAAGGAGTACAACACGTTGGTTATGAGAACCTATAAGTGTGATCTGCTTTCCTTTAAGGGATCCGGTTGGGGCCACCTGGCAAACCAGATGTAATGCACACACTTTATTAGAGTCAAGTCAAATTAGTTGTGTGTCTGGTTTAGTACCTTCGTTTGTACAGGTTGCATGCCAAAAATAAGGCGCGTAACTTAGTAAGGATAGAAAGAGTCCAAGGGATTTTTCTAGATTGCTTTTGCTAGATATGTTCGGTTGTTTATTTTTCCAATATAGAGGTATCGGCTATGTACTATAAATAGCCAGGTTAGTGCATCATTGTACGCAGGTTATTTTGAGATGAATTAGACACCGTGTGTGTTCCGGCCGTCGGCCATTATCGAGATTAGAGAATTCTTGTCAAAAATCGCTACTGGCATGTGAGTTCCTGCGACGCGACGGTAGGAGATTACAAACTGAGCCTATACGGTTCGTCCACGTTATTTCTTCAGATCGAGGGGTTGGCGTGTTGTTTTCACGGGATTTGCGAACATCTTCGTAAACCTGCTACGGTTAGTTGCTGTGATGGAGGTTTGTGCCGTGAAATATCGGGCCAACAACGGATTGACCCTCGCCTCGAGGTTCGCTCCTCATCAAGTGGTATCAGAGGCCGGCATTTCTCACGGCACTTTGGAGGAGACGGCCGGCGCACCATCACCAAGGAGCTACTCGAGGTTCTCCGGCGACTTTTTGCTGGAGGAGAAAGGATATGGTGCTGAACTTTTTCACACCTATTGTAAAGTGGGAGAGAAAGTTTGCGCCATGACGATCGACGACGATAGTTCGATAAACGCAGCTGGCATCGACAGGGTGGAGAAGCTGGAGCAATTGATGACACAACATCCACGGCCTTAATTACTCACTGAGGAGGTGCTACCACAAGCTCGACATCACGCACCAAACTATGGTACTGTTTTCAGTCGGCAAATTTTCTTGTGAGGTTTTGTGCGACGTAATTCCAGTGCCCATGGTTTCATGTCATATGCTGCTGGGAGAGCCATGGTACAAGAAAAATAATGCTAGACACGACTACCTCACCAATACATACACGGTCGAACGGGATACAAAATATGTTCTTATGGTCATGGAGAAGAAGCTCTTCAAGGCGTGGAGGGAAAAACGACTGGTCAAGATGAAGGAGCAAGAAGAAGCAAAAAAGAAAGCCGAAGCTGCTGAATTTCTTTTGCTGCACGTTCAACCTGCAGATCATGTTATTGCTTTAGAGATTGAGTCGAAATCGAGGACGATTTCGCATGAAGGGAGGGAGGATGATACGGCCACGCCTGGTCCTACGACCGTGCATGCGGTTGGATTAATGGTGCAAAAGTGTGTTGTGTTCAACCATGACTTAAGCCAAGCTAAGTTTGAGACCCACAAGGAGGAAAGGATTAAATTGCTTTTGTATTTCTTGTTGAGATCAACAAGCGCGCAACATCAGGAGTTCCATGCGTGCATGCTACAAGAAGATAAGAAGAAGATGAGCTGGTTTGAAAGGAACAGAATCAATATATATTTCTTGTTTTATTTCTTACCACGCAAGGAGTACCACACGTTGGTTATGAGAACCTATAAGTGTGATCTGCTTTCCTTGAAGGGATCCGGTTGGGGCCCACCTGGCAAACCAGATGTAACGCACCAACTTTATTAGAGTCAAGTCAAATTAGTTTTGTGTCTGGTTTAGTACTTCCATTTGTACAGGTTGCATGCCAAAAATAAGGCGCGTAACTTAGTAAGGATAGAAAGAGTCCAAGGGATTTTTCTAGATTGCTTTTGCTTGTTAGGTTCGGTTGTTTATTTTTCCAATGTAGAGGTATCGGCTAAATAGCCAGGTTAGTGCATCATTGTACGCATGTTATTTTGAGATGAATTAGACACCGCGTGTGTTCCGGCCGTCGGCCATTATCGAGTTTTGAGAATTCTTGTCAAAATTTCTACAGGCGTGGGAGTTCCTGCGACGCGACGCGTAGGAGATTACAAACTGAGCCTATACGGTTCGTCCACGTTAGTCCTTCAGATCGAGGGATTGGCGTGTTGTTTTTGCGAGATTTGCGAACATCTTCGTAAACCTGCTACGGTTACTTGCTACGATGGAGATTTGTGCCGTGAAAGATCAGGCCAACAACGAATCGACCCTCTTCTTGAGGTTCGCTCCACATCACGTATGCGGCATAGTTATGTGCCTCTTGAATCCGAATTTCGCCATAAGTGAATTGCGTGACAATCTAGCATCCACGTGTGTTGTTTTGTATTACTATATTTGAGCTACACTGCTAGTAGATAATTGACCATGCGTTTCAATAGGGCCACTATATTTTATGCGCAATCACCATGATTACAGGTACAAAAATGGACCATGCTGTCAACTAAATCAACACTTCGACATCTTTCTCTTGCACGTACACTTTGGCTACTGGCCTCACTTTATGCTTCACACACCTTTAGATATCTTTCTTGATCTTAAAATCCCACTTGAGCTCTATGGCTTTATAGTTGTTGGGAAGATCGACGAGCTCCCATGCATTGTTGTCGTTTATCGACCCCAACTCCTCTTTCATAGCCTCATGCCAATACTCCTTCGTATTTGCGCCCTTGAATTCCGCCGGTTCCTCAGCACTTGTCGTGGTTCTAAGACTGACAGTAGAGTGGGGGTAGGTATGAGGAGGCAAGGTCCTTGCTATGGCGAAGTTGTACACACGAGTTTTACGAGTTCAGGCCCTTCACGGAGGAAGTAATAGCCCTATGTCTCGGAGCCCGGAGGCGGTCGACTGGATTATGTGTGTGAATGTTAATGGGGGTGCGAACCATTGTCCAAGAGGAGGGGGTGGCTTATATAGAGTACGCCAGGACCCCAGCCAGCCCATGTCACAAGGTGTTCAATGTACATAAAGAAGAGCTGTTACTGGTAACGTCAGCCTTAAATGCCTTAATGGCCTTTAAAGATTACAGAGTGAACGCTTGTCCGTTGCTGCTCTGGATGTCTCTTGGTCTTCGATAGGTCGAGTGGTTGATTGGTCGAATGACTTCAGGAGGGATGGATCTCCGAGTAGTTGATCGGTCGAGTGGATTGCACTCGACACCTTTGTTGGGCCCTTTCTGTTGTCTTTTAGGCTTCTTCGTTTCTAGGATAATGACCCTGGAAAGGGCTTATAGGTCAGGCCTATGACCCTACCCCAGGTCTATGTCATCATCATTAGCCCCCGAATGGATTGAGGTCCGAGTGGAAGAAGGTTGAAGTTGATCTTGCTTCGACTCTTGTGTTTCACAGCTATTCATGCTTGCACAGAGGCTAATGTTGGAACATCGGCTTTGTTTCAGTCGCCTCGATCGATTCAGAAGTTGTCGATTGGATTTATAACGTCATCCGTCGAGTGTTCTTTTTGATGCGCAACCTTTGGTGCGATTGGTTACGGCGTATCCCGGATTTCATGGGATTCAAATTTTCGGGGAGGCGCGCGAGGCGGAGCGTGCCGTGGTAAGCGGGATGGATACACAGGAGCGCCTCGATCCCCGCGCCACCGTTTTCGCCACGTACCCCGCGCGCGACTGTTGCGGGATTTGACAGGATCACCCGGGCCCACGTGTCAGCCACTCAGAAGTGGGCCTTTAAAAGCGACGGTGCGAAAGAGCCTGCAGTATGCGCGTCCATGCATTCTCCTTCTTCTCCCTCTGTTTCTCCACCGCATCCGGCTCCTCCGCTCTCGACGCCGACGCTCCGTCACCATGGGGAAGGACAAGACGTCGGCGCTGGAACGCGCGAAGAAGGCGACGGGGGTGGCGAAAGGCAAGAAGATGAACCGGGGGTCGTCGTCGCGGTCGGGGCTGCCGTCGGGCTGGATCCGGTCCTCGCTTCGGCAGGAAGATTTGGATGAGCTGGCTGAGTCCGGGTTGATCGACCATGGAGCCGCGCGGCTGCCGGTGGGGGAGACGGAGCCAATGCCGCGACCGGGTGAGTGTGTTCTGCTCGCCACCCGTGTCGACCGTGGTTTCTCGCTTCCTCCGCACCCTTTTTCCGGGGTTTCTTGAATTTCTTCGGGACCCAACTCCACCATTTTTCTCCCAACACCATCGCATATCTTGCCGCGTTCGTGTCTATGTGTGAAAACTTCTTGGGGTGTCGACCGCACTGGGTCTTTTCAAGCACATCTTCACTATCCGCTCCCAGTCGGTGAAGAAAGCAAATTCGAGTGACGAGAAAACACACGTTATCCAGATGTGTGGGGGTCTGGGCATCCAGAAGAGGAAGAGGAGTTCATTCCCTTCAATGACCCTTCCTGAATTAGTCAGAGGCTGGCAGTCGACCTGGTTCTACTGCCAGGATATCGTGACTCCAGGCCAGTCGACTGGACTTCCCCCTTTTTCCTTCGACCGTGTTCAGACCCCTTCCTCGTTGAAAGTGACCGCCGCGGAGAAGGTCGAGACAAACATGTTGGTCGAGAGGGTGGTCCAATTGATCAACCAAGGCGTCACCGGCATGGATTTGTTGGAGGTATTCCTCAGTCGGCGCATCCAGCCACTCCAGGCTCGTGACCATTCTATGAGGATGTATTCTGGAGCCAACGACACCGCTCGGGTTCATCCAGAGGAGGTACGGCCAAAACAGTGGCCCAACGGCTGAGGAGTATCACAGGAAATAAGGATAACCCCAGGGGTGCCAGGAGAGTCGCTCCCTTCAGTGAAAGTAATCAACCGGACAAGGTTCGATCTCCGCGACCGACTGCATTTGAGTACACTTTCCGACTGTTTTTGAATCCGATTGATTTCCATTCGACTTCTTGTCTTGTAGGTTTATACCGAGATGTACTCGATGCCCAATGGTGAACAAGCTCTGGAGCAGGACCATGAGGACGAGGACAGCGTGGAGGAGAGTGGTGATTGGGAGTCACCGGACGACGATGATGAAGACGAGAGCGACGAATCAGACGACGAGGAGGTAGCCGACTCGCCACCTCGTTCAGAACATCGATCCAAGCAGCACCATGATCCAGTGGGCGGGCGCGGTCAGGCTGTGGCCTCGAGCGCTCAAGTGCATAAGCGCGCTCGGTCTTCAACTCCGGAGCTGGCGGAGAAAGTCACCAAGCAACCCAAGATCAACCCCTCAAAGGCTCGGAAGACTTTGCCAAAGATTAAGATGGATGTTCCTGTCGCCTCTGGGTAACTGTTCTTTCTGTGTTTTTCTTGTACCGATTGATTCTTCAATTCTGACCGAATGGATTACGAACTTGTCCAGCCCTGCCTCTGCCGCGACTGATATGGACATTGACAAGGTCCCAGACGACGAGGAGACCGATGACGCGGCCACCTCCAAAGCTAGTAAGTCCGCTCGACTCGAATTTATTCTGTTGATTGGATTGTTCATCGGTTGCATCTCTGATATTTTCTGTTTGTTGCAGCTCCACGTGACGTTGTCGTGCTTCCGGATGACGAAGAAGAAGTGCCTCTGACGGAAATAAGGAGGAGGGACAAAGGGCCAAGCAGGAAGGTGCTTGAGGTTCAGGTTCCTCAGTCGACACTGGTGCCTGGGACGTCGGTCGAGCGATCCTCAGATCCGGCCCGTACCAACGTCACTTTCGCTATCCCGCTGTCGACTGATTGCCCATCAAGGTCAGCTGCTCAGACCCCTGCTGTTCCAGTACAACTCCACGCTTCAGACCCAGTGGCTGCTTCGACTGCTCTGCCATCATCACTTTGTACTACGTACCAAACCCCAGACGACCCGCCGAGCACTGCCAAGGAAGCTCTTCTTTAGTTGAATCTGTTGATGGGGCAGATGAAAGTGGTGCACGAGGCCAGTCAGGTGGCCTACAACACGGGCACTGCTCTGCAAACCAATGTCTAGGTCAGTTGATTTCCGACTGATCTTATCTCTCGTCCGACGTACGATCACCCACTAGGGTGTGTCTGTCTTAAAGTTGTATAGGTCCACTTGAGTTGACTAGGATTGAGTCGATTGAATCTTTGAAAAACTGCTGCTTTATTATTCGTAAGATGCCCGTGGATGAACGTTTTGGAACTTTATGTGCATCTATCATGAGTTTGCACCTTGCATCTGTTCACCCACCGGGTTGTAGCTCTTGCACTCGGAATCGAGTGAACTCTTGAACCAGTGGGGGCACACTGAGTGCACCCACTGGGTGTAGTCCCCGAGACCATAGTTGGCTGCGGGCATTCGACTGTGGTCTGAGAATTTGAATTTTCTCACTCGACCTGGACGGACCAAGTCGAGTGGAACCTAAACCAGTGGGGGCACGCTAAGTGCACCCAGTGTTTTTTTTTACTTTGAACCGAGTAACTTCACTGGAACAGATGTGCGTAGTGAAAATCGTCAACTTCAAGCTCGTCTGAAGAATGTTGTTCCTTTAGAGAAAATGAAGCAGGCTCTGGAGAAGAAGGATCTGGATCTTGCTGCTGCTCAAAAGGAGGCACAAGAGAAAACGGCACTTGTTGACAAGAAGCTGGCTTCATTCGGTAAGATAGAAGAAGAGAATTCCAAACTCAAGACCGCTGTCTCTGATGCCAACCGGGAGGTCGAGCAACAGAAGAAAGACAAGGACAAGCTGACTAGCGAGATTGGAAACCTCAAGGCCAAGAAGGGCGAGTTAGAATCTTATCTAGGCCAGCTTGCCGCAAAACTGGTCTTAAAGAGTGAAGGTATTGTTGTTCGATTGACTTGTTGTTGCCGACTGATAAGCTTTACCATACTATCGACTCACTATTCACTCGACAGCGCAGAACTTTGTCAGGACTTTGCAGAAGAAACTGGGCGGGTCGAGACGGATCTTGATCCCGTAGTCTGCCCAGTCAAATATGACATCGCAATGAATGTGTTGCGGCTGGAATCTCGCATGGACAGTGCCATTGCTTATCTTGCCCGTCTGAAGGCTGCAATGACTCGGGTTGATGCTGAACTTTGGCCTCAGGTGGAACTGTCTCAAGACCTCGAGTCTCTGATGGCTCGACTGAATCAAATACCTGACCGAGTGCAAGAATGGAAGAACTCGTCTGCTCGCTGCGGCGCTGATGTTGCTCTGTCATTGGTTCAAGTGCACTCCAAGGATGTCAGAGAAGACAAGCTGGCGGAGCTCAAGGTTGCTAACACCAAAAAGCACACTTTCAGTCCTTCATGGATACTTTCCTTGACGCCGCCACTCGCATCACAGACAGCATAGACCTTGACAGTTTCTGCGACCCGGCCAGTCCTTCTCCCGACGAGTGATCAAAAAACATTATGCTTCACCTTTATTAGCCTCGGAATGCCGAGTGATCGTGTAAACGTTAAACTCCTTCGGGCTTGATGCTCGAGTACTTTAATCCGTGGTCCGGAACTTTTAGGATCTATCCGAACTTGGTTTATCTCTTAATATGCTCGTGTTTACCTTTGAGTGGTACTTATTTCTTCACTCGGAATAATCTTTGAGTGGCGCAGCTTCGAGGAGAAGGTGACAGTCGACCTGCACTTCGTCGTCCTTGTGGGTAGGGATGGAGCGTACGTTATACTTGTGGCGCAGCTTCGAGGAGAAGGTGGCAGTCGACCTGCACCTCGTCGTCCTTGCGGATAGGAATGGAGCGTACGATCTAAGCTCCCGAGTGGGAGGGTTGTTCTCCACTCGGTAGGATTTTTCAAACTTAGGCGAGTACTGGATTGCAGCTAAGCCCCCGAGTGGGAGGGTTGCTGTCCACTCGGTAGGATTTTTTAAACTTAGGCGCGTACTGGACTGCAGCTAAGCCCCCATGTGGGAGGGTTGCTCTCCACTCGGTAGGATTTTACAAACTTAAGCGAGTACTGGACTGCAGCTAAGCCCCCGAGTGAGAGGGTTGCTCTCCACTCGGTAGGATTTTACAAACTTAAGCGAGTACTGGACTGCAGCTAAGCCCCCCGAGTGAGAGGCTTGCTCACCACTCGGTAGGATTTTACAAACTTAGGCGAGTACTGGACTGCAGCTAAGCACCCGAGTGGGAGGGTTGCTCTCCACTCGGTAGGATTTTACAAACTTAGGCGAGTACTGGACTGCAGCTAAGCCCCCGAGTGTGAGGCTTGCCCATCACTCGGTAGGATTTTACAAACTTAGGCGAGTACTGGACTGCAGCTAAGCCCCCGAGTGGGAGGGCTGCTCTCCACTCGGTAGGATTTTACAAACTTAGGCGAGTACTAGACTGCAGCTAAGCCCCCGAGTGAGAGGCTTGCTCATCACTCGGTAGGATTTTACAAACTTAGGCGAGTACTGGACTGCAGCTAAGCCCCCGAGTGGGATGGTTGCTCTCCACTCGGTAGGATTTTTTAAACTTAGGCGAGTACTGGACTGCAGCTAAGCCCCCGAGTGGGAGGGTGGCTATCCACTCGTTAGGATTTTTCAAACTTAGGCGAGTACTGGACTGCAGCTAAGCCCCCGAGTGGGAGGGTTGCTCTCCACTTGGTAGGATTTTACAAACTTAGGCGAGTACTGGACTAAAGCTAAGCCCCCGAGTGAGAGGCTTGCTCACCACTCGGTAGGATTTTACAAACTTAGGCGAGTACTGGACTACAGCTAAGCCCCCGAGTGAGAGGCTTGCTCACCACTCGGTAGGATTTTACAAACTTAGGCGAGTACTGGACTGCAGCTATGCCCCCGAGTGAGAGGCTTGCTTACCACTCGGTAGGATTTTACAAACTTAGGTGAAACAGATTCGCAACTAAGCCCCCGAGTGAGAGGCTGGTTCTACACTCAGTAAGATTTTTTTTTTTGAAACTTAGGCGAAACAGATTCGCGGCTAAGTCACCAACTGGGGGATTTTAGACACAAGTATACACAATGACAATCATTTTTAGAGGACTGTAAAACTCTGTCTTTGACAAACAAACTAAAAAGGTATTTGTTATTACATCTCAATAGACCGGGTGCTTAAGTATAAAAGGGGCGGAGCAGCTCCGCATTCCAAGCGCGTGGCTCGTCTTTATTGTGCTCGACATTGTAGAGGCGGTACGCTCCGTCGTGGAGCACTCTGGTGACAATGAAGGGGCCTTCCCATGCGGGACGAGCTTGTGAGGTTTCTGCTGATCCACTCGAAGAACCAACTCACCCTCTTGAAATGCTCGACCCCTCACGTTTTTCTGGCGTGGAATCAACGCAGGTCTTGCTGATAAATGGTCGACCGGATCAGGGCCATCTCTCTTTCCTCTTCCAGGAGATCAACTGCGTCTTGCCGAGCCTGTTCTGCTTCATCCTCTAAGAAAAGCTCGACTCGGGGTGCATTGTGAAGCAAATCACTCGGAAGTACACCTTCAGCTCCATAAACCAAGAAGAACGGAGTTCGGCCAGTCGACCGGTTAGGAGTTGTCCTCAATCCCCAAAGCACTGAAGGAAGTTCATCGACCCAGGCGCCTGCTGCATGCTTGAGATCACGCATCAGTCGGGGTTTCAGTCCTTTCTGAATCAATCCGTTTGCTCTTTCAGCTTGTCCATTCGACTGGGGATGGGTGACTGAAGCATAGTCAACTCGAGTGCCTTGGGAAGCACAGAAGGCTCTGAACTCACCAGAATCGAAGTTCGACCCATTGTGAGTGATGATGCTGTGCGGAACACCATATCTAAATGTTAACTCTCTGATGGAACTGACAGCAGTACTGGCTTCAAGATTTTTGATAGGCTTGGCTTCAATCCATTTGGTGAACTTGTCGACTGCCACGAGCACGTGAGTGAAGCCGCTCCTACCAGTCTTTAGAGGTCCAACCATATCCAACCCCCAAATAGCAAAGGGCCAAACGAGTGGAATGGTCTTCAGGGCTGATGCAGGCTTGTGAGACATGTTGGAGTAAAACTGGCAACCTTCACATTTTTCTACTATTTCCTTTGCCATTTCATTTGCTCGTGGCCAATAAAATCCCGCTCGGTATGCTTTGGCCACAATGGTCCGAGAGGACGCGTGGTGACCACAGGTCCCCGAGTGGATGTCGTTGAGGATCACACGACCTTCTTCTGGTGTTATGCATTTCTGGCAGACTCCAGTTACACTTTCTCTCACTAGTAGGAAATGGGGCTTTTACCCCGGTTTGTAAGGGCCTTTTGTCCCGGTTTTCGAACCGGGACTAAAGGGTCGTTACTAAAGCCCTAACCCTTTAGTCCCGGTTCTTACATGAACCGGGACAGAAGGTCCTCCACGTGGCCGCTGCTGCCAGCCCAGGCAGGGGGGCCTTTGGCCCCGGTTGGTGCCACCGGTAGGGTGGTCAAGCTGGAGGTCCTCAAATCCCTCCGTTATTTCATCCACCATCACCCTAGCATATCCTTCTGGAATCTGCCGGTAGTGGTAGGTTGCGCCGGGTTCAGGAGGTAAAACAGAGCCAACAGCAGCCTTGACTTTGAAGTTCTACCATTGCGCCATAAGGTGGCAATGTTGAGACTCCGTGATAGCATCCACGGGGTACCTAGCAGGAGCCGTCAAGACATGCTCCGGCTGAAGCAGCTCGGTGGAAGCCACGCTGCTTCTCCGCTGAGATGGCGGTGTAGCTTCGGGGATAGTTTCGGCATGTCGATTGCCGTCTCGTTCCTCTAGCGCTTGAACCCTTTCGTGCAGCTTCTGAATTTGGATCTGCTCCACTTTTTTCCTCCTCTCTTGGCTTTTGTAACCGCCCGCATCCGGAAAACCAGCCTTCCACGGAACGGAGCCTGGCGTGCCTCGTGTCCGTCCAGGGTGCTCAGGATTCCCGAGGGCCATTGTGAGCTCGTCGTTCTCTCTGTTTGGAACGAACGTCCCTTGCTGCGCTGCATCGATATATTGCTGAATCTTCTTGACTGGTATTCTCAAAAGCTCGTTCGTCCAAATGCACCTCCCTGATACAGGGTCCAAGGTTCCGCCAGCCCCGAAGAACCAAGTCCGGCAACGGTCTGTCCAGTTCATTGTCTGTGGTTCGATCCCTTTTTCAAGCAGATCATTCTCAGCCTTGGCCCACTTAGGCCGGGCTTTGAGGTAGCCACCTGACCCCGTGCGATGGTGAAGCTTCTTCTTCGCAGCATTCTTCTTGTTTGTCGCTGACATCTTCTTACTCTTTTCCGATGTCTTGTGGGCCACAAATGCGGGCCAGTGATCTCTGATCTTCTCATACAGGCCGATGAATTCTGGTGTCTCTTCTTTGTCGACAAACGTTTTCAGCTCATTCTTCCACCTCCTGAATAGGTCTGCCATCTTCTTAAGAGCATGAGACTTGATTAATTGCTCTTTAACTGGCTTCTCCGGATCCTCCTCTGGCGGTAGGGTGAAATTTGCCTTCAGCTCAGTCCAAAGATCATCTATCTGCATATCATTGACATAAGACACCTCAGGGTCTTCCTTCTTAGGCTTATACCATTGCTGGATGCTGATCGGGATCTTGTCCCTAACTAGAACCCCGCACTGAGCAGCAAATGCATCCTTTGTCCGGATGGGTTCAATCGGTTGGCCGTCGCGCGCGATTGCTGTGATCTCAAACCTTTCATCCGAGCGCAACTTTCTCTTCGGGTGTCGTCTCTTTACCGAAGTTGTGCTCGATCCGGAGGTCTAGAAAAAAGAAGAAAGGCGAGTGTTAATTAATATGTGTACATACCAAAATAATGAATGCATCAATTAGCTAGTCAGCACAGGCTTAACTAATATATTTACCTGGCCGGACTCTGTTCGGTCACCGGAGCCGTCACCACGGGCTCCTTCTTGCACCAGCATTGGGTCACCGAAGCCATCATAATCATGTCTTTCCTCCTCCACTCTTCGATCACCGTAGCCTGCTTCTTCACCCTGTTCTTCCAGACCATCATTATCGTTAAGATACGACAAGATATCACCTCCGGCTAAGATTATGTCCCCCAACACCTCTTCTGCTTGCTCGTCTCGTCCGTGCTCCATTGTTTCTGCAAATATTACAACATGGCAATTATTACACAAACATGACAGCAGGTGGATATATTAGTGCAAACGTAGACCTAGCTTATTCTGGGTTTGGGGTGGCCTCGGCAAAGCTTCAAGGGTAGGGGCACGGCGGGAGGGGGTAGGAGACCGACATCGTTTTTTTCTAGGGTTTGGGTGTCCTCGAGAGTTTTGGTCGAGCGAGAGGGCCGGGGGGTGCTCCCGTGGTACAAGTTATCACAGTCGAGAGGGGGTATAAATATCGACCGTCCATCATGTCGAAGTTATCTGGGAGGGAGTTATATATATCGACAACGACGACATACATACATGGGAAAATAATGTAATCGGAGAGGGGGTATATCGACCCCCCCCCACGTGTTGAAGTTATCGAGAGGGGGTTATATCGACAACGACGACATACGTACATGGGAAAATAATATTATCAGGGAGGGGGTATATCGACCCCCCCTCGTGTTGAAGTTATCGGGAGAGGGGTATATCGACGACGACAGACCCGATAAAACATAAGAAAACGAAGAAGAAATAAAAAGAGGAGAAGAAGAAAAGGAATAGAGGAGAAGATCGAAGAAAAAAAGAAGAAAAAAAAAGAGGATTAGAAGAAAGGAATAGAGGAGAGAAGAAGAAAAAATAGAAAAAATTCTATTTTTTCTTCTTCTCTCCTCTATTCCTTTCGAGAAGAAGAGGAGAGGAAGAAGAGGAGAAATAAATAAGAAGAGGAAAAAATAAGAAAAAGAAGAGGAGAAGAAGAAAGGAATAGAAGAGAAGAAGAAAAAATAGAAAAAATTCTATTTTTTCTTCTTCTCTTCTATTCCTTTCTTCTTCTCCTCTTCTTTTTCTTATTTTTTCCTCTTCTTATTTATTTCTCCTCTTCTTCCTCTCCTCTTCTTCTCCTTTCTTCCTCTTCTTATTTTCCTTTTTCCTCTCATTCATAAATAAATGTTCAAATAGAAAATTTCGAAAAAAAGTAAAGGTTTTGCCTAATGCATTGTTCATATGAATATACAAACATTTGCATATTCTACAATAATTAATATCACCAAAAAAATTTATGAACAGAAAAAAATCCTAACTTTTCTAAAAATCTATCTTTTGCATATATACATGACCATATATATACACAGAGTATATATATACATACATATACTCATACATGAACAGATCATCATATATATGACAAAACAAGCATATATATGAAAAAAAAACAAGCATATATATATGAAAAAAGGGCGCCGGCCGGACCAAGGTGAGGAGGACCGCGGGGTCGGCTGTGAGGATGGCGACGGGGCAGTGGGCGCGCGCTCGGGGTAGGGGGCGACTGCGGCGAAGGGCGGGGCAGGGCGACGGCGACGACGGGGACGGGCCGGGGCGGCGCGCGTCGGGGCAGGGGCGTGGCTGCGGTGACGACGGGCACGGGCGACAGCGACGGCGACGGCGGGGGCGGCGGGCGGCGTCGGGGCAGCCTGGCGGCATCGGGGCGGCGGGCGGCGTCGGCGTCTTCGGGGCAAACTACAGATGAACTCTGAAAAATTTCCCAAGTGTTTGCTTATATAGCAAAGACTTTAGTCCCGGTTCGTGGCACCAACCGGGACTAAATATAGGCATTAGTCCCGGTTTGTGCCACCAACCGGGACCAAAGCCCTCTTTTCAGCAGCCCAAAGGGCGGGAAGCGGCGGCCTTTGGTCCCGGTTGGTGGAACCAACCGGGACTAAAGGGGGGCATTGGTCCCGGTTGGTGCCACGAACCGGTACCAATGCACCCCTTTAGTCCCGGTTGGTGGCACCAACCGGGACCAAAGGCCTCTTGCTGCCCGCGTCGCGGCCAAAAGTTTAGTCCCACCTCGCTAGCCGAGGGGCGCCCGCACCAGTTTAAAAGCCGCGGCGCGGCTGCTGTCTCGAACTCCTCTCTATAGCAGGCTTCTGGGCCTAACTTTGGCGCGCTGCCCGTTGAGCCTTCTAGCCCTTCTGGGCCTGTATTTGCAAACCTGAGGGTTGGAAGGCCCAGCGGGCAGCGCCCCAACAATTTTTTTTGCTGTATTTAATTTTTTTGTTTTCTTTTTTGCTTTATTTATTTTGTTTTGTTTCTACTTACAACAAAAAACCATTTATGTTATTTTATTTTGTTTCTAATTAATTATTTATTTTACTTTATGATAATTCTTTTTGCTATTAAAGTTTCTATCAAAAAAAGTTCTTTATGAAAATTCTTGTTGCTGTATTTAGTTTTTTTGTTTTCTTTTTTGCTTTATTTATTTTGTTTTGTTTCTACTTACAACAAAAAACGTATTTATTTTATTTTATTTTGTTTCTAATTACTTATTTATTTTACTTTATGATAATTCTTTTTGCTATTAAAGTTTCTATCAAAAAAAGTTCTTTATGATAATTCTTTTTTCTATTAAAGTTTATTTTATTTTGTCGTAACACAAGAAGTCCGGACTTGTAATAAGTTATTAAAAATAAAAAAGAGGCGCAATGCTCGTTGATTAGCTTCAAGCCTTTCGGAATAGTGTAGACTGCACTGCACATAGCTCCATGTAGTCTACCTTATTCCTCAAGGCTTGAAGCTAAGCAACGTGAAGGTGAGCATTGCGCCTCTTCTTCATCGTCTCTGCACTCAGGGCTTATAAACCACTCCTAGTGCCTCTCAGCTAGCGAGGTGGGACTAAAAAACTGCTTAGTAAGAAACTCTAGTACCGGTTCGTGCCACGAACCGGTACTAAAGGTGCTCGTGGGGCCACAGCCTCATTAGTACCGGTTCGTGGCACCAACCGGGACCAAAGGGTGGAATTGGTCCCGGTTCGTGCCACCAACCGGGACCAATGGCCTTGCACAGCGGCGTGGTGGTGGGAGTTTAGTCCCACCTCGCTAGCTGAGAGAGGGAGCCGCACCTGTTTATAAGGTGCAGTGCGCCTAAACTGTCGAGCTCCTCTCTAAAGCAGGCTTACGGGCCTAACCTCTCTGTACATGCCTGTGGGCCTACTGGGCCTTCTGCGGGCCTGAATCCTGGCCCATGGATGGGTTTCTAATCGTATTCAGGCCGTGGTGGCCCAGTAGGTGGCATAATTTTTAATTTTTGGCCTGTTATTTGTCATGCATTTACTAATTATTTTGAGCTATAAGACCCTAAAATTGAAAAGCATTTCAAATGAACTCTGAAAAGGTTGAAAGTTGGCATGGTATCATCATTTCATCCACATAGCATGTGCAAGAAAGTGGAGAGGGTTACGGCAAAAACTAGATGCACTTCGTGTACAAAACGAACAATGGTATCATACTCGTCTGTTACAAAGTTGGCATGGTATCATCATAATAGTTGCGGGAGAAAGTCTTCACTTTTTCTACGCTTGTGTCATTTGCTTATTGCGCCGTAACCATGGATAATCTTCATCGTTTATCAGGATGCTTGGGTCAGCCTTGACTTTGAAGGGAGGAATTTCATGAAACATTTCATAATCTTCAGACATGTCTATCTTGCCCTCCACTCCCACAATGTCCCTTTTTCCTGAAAGAACTATGTGGCGCTTTGGCTCATCGTATGATGTATTCGCTTCCTTATCTTTTCTTTTTCTCGGTCTGGTAGACATGTCCTTCACATAGATAACCTATGCCACATCATTGGCTAGGACGAACGGTTCCTCGGTGTACCCAAGATTGTTCAGATCCACTGTTGTCATTCCGTACTGTGGGTCTACCTGTACCCCGCCTCCTGACAGATTGACCCATTTGCACTTAAACAAAGGGACCTTAAAATCATGTCCGTAGTCAAGTTCCCATATGTCCATTATGTAACCATAATATGTGTCATTTCCCCTCTCGGTTGCTGCATCAAAGCGGACACCGCTGTTTTGGTTGGTGCTCTTTTGATCTTGGGCGATCGTGTAAAATGTATTCCCATTTATCTCGTATCCTTTGTAAATCAATACAGTCGAAGATGGTCCCCTGGACAACGAGTACAACTCATCACAAACAGTGGTGTCACCTCTGAGACGTGTTTCCAACCAACTGCTGAAAGTCCTGATGTGTTCACATGTAATCCAGTCGTCACACTGCTCCGGGTGTTTGGAGCGCAGACTGTTCTTGTGTTCATCGACATACGGGGTCACCAAGGTAAAGTTCTGTAGAACTGTGTAGTGTGCTTGAGACCAAGAATATCCGTCCCTGCATATTATTGAGTCCCCTCCAAGCGTGCCTTTTCCAGTCAGTCTCCCCTCATACCGCGATTTAGGGAGACCTATCTTCTTAAGGCCAGGAATGAAGTCAACACAAAACCCAATGACATCCTCTGTTTGATGGCCCATGGAGATGCTTCCTTCTGGCCTAGCGCGGTTACGGACATATTTCTTTAGGACTCCCATGAACCTCTCAAAGGGGAACATATTGTGTAGAAATACGGGCCCCAGAATGACAATCTCGTCGACTAGATGAACTAGGACGTGCGTCATGATATTGAAGAAGGATGGTGGGAACACCAGCTCGAAACTGACAAGACATTGCGCCACATCACTCCTTAGCCTTGGTATGATTTCTGGATCGATCACCTTCTGAGAGATTGCATTGAGGAATGCACATAGCTTCACAATGGCTAATCAGACATTTTCCGGTAGAAGCCCCCTCAATGCAACCGGAAGTAGTTGCGTCATAATCACGTGGCAGTCATGAGACTTTAGGTTCTGGAACTTTTTCTCTGGCATATTTATTATTCCCTTTATATTCGACGAGAAGCCAGTCGGGACCTTCATACTGAGCAGGCATTCAAAGAAGATTTCTTTCTCTTCTTTCGTAAGAGCGTAGCTGGCAGGACCTTCATACTGCTTCGGAGGCATGTCGTCTTTTTCGTGCAAACGTTGCAGGTCCTCCCGTGCCTCAGGTGTATCTTTTGTCTTCCCATACACGCCCAAGAAGCCTAGCAGGTTCATGCAAAGGTTCTTCATCACGTGCATCACGTCGATTCAAGAGCGGACCGGTAGCTCTTTCCAGTAGGGTAGGTCGCAAAATATAGATTTCTTCTTCCACATGGGTGCGTGTCCCTCAGCGTCATTCGGAACAGCTAGTCCGCCGGGACCCTTTCCAAAGATTACGTGTAAATCATTGACCATAGCAAGTACGTGATCACCGGTACGCATGGCGGCTTCTTCCGGTGATCTGCCTCGCCTTTGAAATGCTTGCCTTTCTTTCGACATTGATGGTTGGTCGGAAGAAATCGATGATGGCCCAGGTACACATTCTTCCTGCATTTGTCCAGGTATATACTTCCAGTGTCATCTAAACAGTGCGTGCATGCGTGGTATGCCTTGTTTGTCTGTCCTGAAAGGTTACTGAGAGCGGGCCAATCGTTGATGGTTACAAACAGCAACGCGTGCAGGTTAAATTCCTCCTGTTTGTGCTCATCCCACGTACGTACACCGTTTCCATTCCACAGCTGTAAAAGTTCTTCAACTAATGGCCTTAGGTACACATCAATGTCGTTGCCAGGTTGCTTAGGGCCGTGGATGAGAACTGGCATCATAATGAACTTCCGCTTCATGCACATCCAAGGAGGAAGGTTATTCATACATAGAGTCACGGGCCAGGTGCTGTGATTGCTGCTCTGCTCCCCGAAAGGATTAATGCCATCCGCGCTTAAACCAAACCATACGTTCCTTGGGTCAGCTGCAAACTCAGCCCAGTACTTTCTCTCGATTTTTCTCCACTGCAACCCGTCAGCGGGTGCTCTCAACTTCCCGTCTTTCTTACGGTCCTCACTGTGCCATCGCATCAACTTGGCATGCTCTTCGTTTCTGAACAGACGTTTCAACTGTGGTATTATAGGAGCATACCACATCACCTTCGCAGGAACCCTCTTCCTAGGGGGCTCGCCGTCAACATCACCAGGGTCATCTCGTCTGATCTTATACCGCAATGCACCGCATACCGGGCATGCGTTCAGATCCTTGTACGCACCGCGGTAGAGGATGCAGTCATTAGGGCATGCATGTGTCTTCTGCACGTCCAATCATAGAGGGCATAGGGCCTTCTTTGCTGCGTATGTACTGTCGGGCAATTCGTTATCCTTTGGAAGCTTCTTCTTCAATATTTTCAATAGCTTCTCAAATCCTTTGTCAGGCATAGCATTCTCTGCCTTCCACTGCAGCAATTCCAATACGGTACCGAGCTTTGTGTTGCAATCTTCACAATTGGGGTACAACCCTTTTTTTCAATCCTCTAACATGCGATCGAACTTCAGCTTCTCCTTTTGACTTTCGCATTGCATCCTTGCATCGACAATGACCCGGCGGAGATCATCATCACCGGGCACTGGTTCCTCTTGATCTTCAGCAGCTTCCCCCCTTGCAGCATCATTGGGCACATTGTCTGGTTCCTCTTGATCTTCAGCAGCTTTCCCCGTTGCAGCTTCACCGTATTCAGGGGGCACATAGTTGTCATCGTCCTCTTCTTCTTCGCCGTCTTCCATCATAACCCCTATTTCTCCGTGCCTCGTCCAAACATTATAGTGTCGCATGAAACCCTTGTAAAGCAAGTGGGTGTGAAGGATTTTCCGGTCAGAGTAATACTTCGTATTCCCACATATAGGGCATGGACAACACATAAAACCATTCTGCTTGTTTGCCTCAGCCACTTCGAGAAAATCATGCACGCCCTTAATGTACTCGGAGGTGTGTCTGACACCGTACATCCATTGCCGGTTCATCTGCGTGCATTATATATAATTAAGTGTGCCAAAAACCATTACAGAACATCATGAATAGATAATTAAGTGACCAAATTAATAGAAGTTCATCATCACATTAAAACCAAAGTACATACATAGTTCTCATCTAACAACATATATATAGCTCTCCAGAGCATCTAATTAATTAAACCATACATTGAAACTATGTAAAACATTTCAATGCGAAAACAAATGCGATCATAATCGCAACCAGGGTAACAATTGATCCAACGGCATAATGATACCAAGCCTCGGTATGAATGGCATATTTTCTAATCTTTCTAATCTTCAAGCGCATTGCATCCATCTTGTTCTTGTGATCATCGACGACATCCGCAACATGCAACTCCAATATCATCTTCTCCTCCTCATTTTTTTTCCTTCAAGTAATTGTTTTCTTCTTCAACTAAATTTAACCTCTCGACAATAGGGTCGGTTAGAATTTCCGGTTCAACCACCTCCTAGATAAATAAAATCTATGTCACTTTGGTCGGTATATTTTTCATAAACAATAAATGAACCAAATAGTTATAAAAAGATAATATATACCACATCTGAATCATAGACAGGACGAGGGCCGACGGGGGCGGATACAAAACCATCGCACCATGTAATAAGAAGGAATAATAAAAGTAACAAAATTAGACAAGTATCTATCTAAAGTAAGAATTTTTTTCCTTTCAGAAAGAAGATAAGAACAAGAGGCTCACCACGGTGCTGCTGGCGACGAGATCGGCGCGGGCGGTCGACGGCGGTGAAGACGGGGACGGGACGTGACGGACCGCTAAACCTAGACAAATCTCGGGGAAAATGGAGCTCGGAGGTCGAGTTTCGAGAGGAGAAAGATTAACTAGTGTGGCTCAGACATTTCATCGAACACCTCATGTGCATAGGAGGTGAGCTAGAGCACCCAAATGCCCTCCCCTCGCCGGCCAGAAAAAACAGAGCACTGTGGAGTGCTCTGCTGTGGCGATGGGGTATATATAGGGAACTCATTGGTCCCAGTTCGTAGCACCAACCGGGACTAAAGGCCTTTGGTCCCGGTTTGTGCCACGAACCGGGACCAATGACCCCTTTAGTCCCGGTTGGTGGCACCAACCGGGACCAAAGGCCTTGTGCTGCCCCGCGTCAAAAGTTTAGTCCCACCTCGCTAGTTGAGAGGGCTCGAGAGTGGTTTATAAGCGCTGCTGCGCCCACCCTCTCGAGCTCCTCTCAACTGCAGGCTTTGGGGCCTAACCGTTCTCTTTGCCTGTGGGGCCTACTGGGCCTTCTGCGGGCCTGAATCCTGGCCCATGGATGGGTTTCAAGTCGTATTCAGGCCGTGGTGGCCCAGTAGGTGGCATAATTTTTTTCTCTGTTTTTTGATTTCTCTTTTGCTTTATTTGTTTTGTTTTGTTTCTACTTACAACAAAAAACTTATTTATTTTATTTCTAATTACTTATCTATTTTACTTTAATTATTTTATTTTTATTTATTTTACTGCTACTATTTTTATTTAATTTATTAAGGTTTATTTATTTTAGTTACTATAGTTTATTTTATTTTATTTTATTAAGGTTTATTTATTTTTATTTATTTTATTAAGGTTTATTTATTTATTTACTATAAAAAAATGAACATAGATGCGCCTATAGAGAAAATTCAACCTAAATTCATAATAAATTTCTATGAAATTCAAAGAAATTTACTGTGAATTTAGGTCAAATTCCCTGTATAAGGGCATCTATTTTCACTTTGAGAGGAGCTCAACAAGGCAGAGAGGGACGAGCTTATAAACTGGTGTGAGCGCCCTTCGGTTGGCGAGGTGGGACTAAACACTGGCCACAACTAGGACTAGCCCTTTAGTCCCGGTTTGTGGTATGAACCGGGACTAAAGGGCTGTGGGCCAGGAGCGTGGCCCATTGGTCCCGGTTTGTCCCACCAACCGGGACCAAAGGGTCCGGACGAACCGGGACCAATGCCCCAGCGAGGCCCGGCAGGCCCCTGGCCGCACGAACCGGGACCAATGCTCACATTAGTCCCGGTTCGTGACTGAACCGGGACTAATGTGAATATTGCCCTGTGACCAAAGCCCAGTTTTCTACTAGTGTCTAAACAAATGTCCTGTTATTACGGTAAAGGCTTTGGATCGACGGACGATCTGTTGAGCCTCTTCCTCATCCTCTGGGAGTTTCTTCCTAAGGATGTACGCAATGTACGGCACTGTCCAGTCGGGAGTGATGACCAAAACCTCTATGATTAAGTCGACCACGGCTGGGACCTCGACTTCAGTCGGATCAGTGAGACTCTTCGGTTGTGGGGGCTCTTCAGTGAATGGATCTTCTTGAACTGAAGGTGTGTGGATATGTTCCAAAAACACATTGCTGGGAATGGCTTCTCTCTTGGAACCTATCTTCGCCAAATCATCAGCTGCTTGATTTTTCAGTCGAGGTATATGATGGAGCTCTAATCCCTCAAACTTCTTTTCCAGCTTTCTCACTTCATTACAGTAACCAGTCATAGCCGGGCTTCTGACGTCCCACTCCTTCATCACTTGATTAACCACTAAATCCGAGTCATTGTAGACCATGGGGCGACGGACGCCGAGTGAAATGGTCATACGCAACCCATACATGAGTGCTTCATATTCAGCTTCATTGTTGGAGGAATCAAAATGAATCTGGAGAACATAACTGAGCTTGTCCCCGCGGGGGGACACCAATACTACCCCAGCACCGGAACCATTCAGCATCTTGGAGCCACTGAAGAACATGGTCTAATGCTCCGAGTGAACTTGAGTCGGCAATTGCTGCTCAATCCACTCGGCAAGGAAATCAGCAATTGCTTGGGACTTGATAGCTTTCTTTGCCTCAAACTTGATATCCAATGGAAGGAGTTCAATCGCCCATTTTGCCACTCGACCAGTTGCATCTCTGTTGTTCAGAATTTCAGATAATGGTGCATCGCTGACGACTGTAATGGAGTGATCAGAGAAATAATGTGCAACCTTCTTCACGGTCATGTAGATTCCATAAACAAGCTTCTGATAATGCGGATATCTCTGCTTGAATGGAGTCAAAACTTCAGAAAGATAGTATACTGGGCGTTGAACTTTATAAGCTTTTCCTTCTTCCTCCCGCTTGACCGTGAGTACTGTACTGACAACTTGTCCAGTGGCTGCAATATAAAGTAGCAAAGGTTCTTTGCTGATTGGGGAAGCAAGCACCGGCTGGGTGGAAAGCAGGGCTTTGAGCTCTGCAAACGATGCGTCAGCTTCATCAGCCACTCGAATCTGTCTGATTTCTTCATCAGTCGGTAAAGAGGCAAGGCCTTTTCACCGAGTCGAGAGATGAATCGACTCAAGGCGGCCAAACAACCAGTAAGCTTTTGGACATCATGCACACGCACAGGGCGTTTCATCTGGAGTATGGCACCAACTTTTTCTGGGTTTGCGTCGATCCCTCATTCAAAAACGAGGAAACCGAGTAATTTTCCACTGGGAACTCCGAACGTGCACTTTGATGGATTAAGCTTGATATCATACCTTCTTAGGTTGGCAAAGGTTTCAACGAGGTCAGCCAACAGGTCGGAACCTTTACGCGACTTGACCACAATGTCATCCATATATGCTTCCACATTCCGACTGATTTGAGTGAGAAGACACTTCTGAATCATCCTCATAAATGTGGCTCCGGCGTTCTTGAGGCCGAATGGCATGGTGACATAACAGAATCACCCGAATGGAGTGATGAAAGTTGTTTTTATCTCGTCGGGCCCATACAGTCGGATCCGATGGTACCCGGAATAGGCGTCTAGAAAAGACAGTCGCGCACACCCCACAGTCGAGTCAAAGATTTGGTCGATGCGGGGGAGAGGAAAATGATCTTTCGGGCAGGCCCGATTGATATGTTTGAAGTCAATGCACATGCGAAGAGAGTCGTCCTTCTTGGGGACCATGACAACATTGGCAAGCCAATCGGAGTGGTAAATCTCTCGGAACTCAGCAGCCAGGAGCCGAGCCACTTCCTCACCAATTGCTTTTCTCTTCTGCACGACGGACCGTCGAAGATGTTCTTTGACTAGTTTTACTTTCGGGTCGACTCGCAAACGGTGCTCAGCCAGTCCCCTGGGTACACCCGGCATGTTAGAAGGTTTCCATGCAAAGATGTCCCAGTTCTCACGGAGGAACTGGATGAGCGCTTCTTCCTATTTGCTGTCGAGTGTTGTTGAGATATGAGTCGGAGCAGCGTTGGGATCGGTCGGGTGAATATGAATCGGCTTCGTTTCACCGGACGACTGAAATGCAGAGTCTATGGCAGGCTTCTTGGCTCACAGCTAATCACTCGGATCTGCATTTTTCTGATACTCTTGCAATTCAACTACTGCCATTTGTGCATCGGCAATTTTAGAACCCTTCTGAAAGCATTCCTCTGCCTTCTGCCGATTGCCAGTGATAGTGATCACTCCTCTGGGACTAGGCAACTTCAATTTGAGGTACACGTAACATGGTCGAGCCATAAAACGTGCATAAGCAGGCCTGCCCAGAATAGCATGATAAGCACTCTGGAAATCCACAACTTCAAATGTCAACTTCTCCTTGCGGTAATTCTTAGAATCACCAAAAACCACATCAAGGGTGATCTGACCGAGTGATTCAGCCTTCTTGCTAGGTATAACACCATGGAAACTCATATTGCTTTCGCTAAGCTTGGACATCGGAATGCCCATCCCTTTCAAGGTCTCAGCATAAAGGATATTCAGGCCACTGCCACCATCCATTAGCACTTTCGTCAGTCGAGTGCCTTCTACAACAGGGTCGACCACCAATGCTTGCCTCCCAGGGGTGGCTATACGCGCTGGGTGATCAGACTGGTCGAATGTAATGGCAGTCTGAGACCACTTCAAATAACTGGGTGTTGCCGGAGCAACCATGTTCACTTCTCTGTTGATAACTTTCAATCGACTTTTTCTCTCAACATCAGAAAAAATCATCAGAGTGGAATTGACGTTGGGAAAACCATCATCATCCTCTTCCTTGTCCTCATCCTTGTCTGACCCCTTCTCCGTGTCACTGGGCTGTTTCTCTCGGAACTGCTGGATCAGGAGTCGACACTGTCGAGTGGTGTGTTTAGGGTAAATGAGATTACCCTCTTCATCTTTCTTGGTGTGGATGTGACATGGTAAATCCAACACATCATTTCCGGCTTGATCTTTTACTTTCTTGGGGGTCCAGGGCCCTTTGGGCTTCCCCTTGAACTTTCCTTGAGCCACAACCACTACTAGAAAAAGGCCTACTAGTGGCGCGCCAGTTTTGCCTACTAATGGCGCACTACTGGTGCGCCACTAGCATCACGCCACTAGTAATTTTTACTAATGGCGTATACTAATGGCACATAGAAGTGCGCCATTAGTAACAATTTTTTTCAAATATTTTTTTTCAAAAAAAATTTTAAATTTTTTTCAGAAATATTTTTTCAAAAAAATTTCAAATTTTTTTTCCAAATTTTTCTTAATCTGGGGTCACTATGGCTTAATCTCAGGTCAATATGCTTAATTTCAAGTCAAATCGCACTAAGTGGTCAAACTTCCCAAAAGGTCACCCATCCTCACACTACTCCAGCCCGAGCGCGCTTAACTTCGCGGTTCTATCCAACCCCAGCACCACCTCACTTAACAGCCACTTCTTGATATATCTATCATATCAATCCTATTAAACCTTATTGATATCTAGGACTTTGTTCATATTCATGAGTATGATGAAATTTTGAAAAATATTTCAAACTTCCTGTCATATTATGAATCATTTTTTGAAAAAAAAATCCAAAAAAAATTCAAAACCAATTTTTTTTTCTGTTACTAGTGGCGCACCTAGCAACCGGTGCGCCACTAGTAAGTTTGAATTTTTTTTAATTTTTTTGCCTCTAGATCATGAAAGCCCCGTATCTTTTTTTCTGTTAGGTTTTTGAGGATTTTGAAAATGTTTAACGGGGTTTCTCCCGGTAAATTCGGATTTAACTTTTCGAGTAGATGATTTTTCATATAAAAAACTTTTTCATCCGAGTTCGTATGCAAAAGTTATGCCCATTTTAAGAAATTCCAGAGAGATTTTGCAAATAAAGTCGAAATTCATATTTGTTAATTTTCCCAACAACTAGACCACCTATAACATGGGAAACTTATTTTATTTTATTTTTTTGACATTTCCATCATTTTCTTTTATTTTTTTTAAACTGAAAAGGCGGTCCACGGGGGGGGGGGTGCATTCGGTGGAATGGGCCAAGTTACTAATGGCGCACCGTGGGGGTGGTGCGCCATTAGTAGTTCAACTAGTAATGGCGCACCACCCCAACCGTGCGCCATTAGTAGTTTTTCAAAAAAATGTTGAAACAAAATTTGTAACAAAATTACTAATAGCGCACCTGTGAGTGGTGCGCCATTAGTAGTTCAACTAGTGAGTGGTGCGCCATTAGTAGTTCAACTAGTAATGGCGCACCGCGGGAGTGGTGCGCCATTAGTAGTTGAACTAGTAATGGCGCACCGTCCCACGGTGCGCCATTAGTAGTTTAAAAAATAAAAAAAAATTGAAAAAAAATGAAACATAATTACTAATGGCGCACCGTGGGATGGTGCGCCATTACTAGTTGAACTACTAATGGCGCACCATCCCACGGTGCGCCATTAGTATTTGTGGCCAAGCCACCGTGGGATGGGCCAAGTTACTAATGG
The DNA here is from genome assembly GCF_018294505.1 of Triticum aestivum. NCBI lineage: Eukaryota > Viridiplantae > Streptophyta > Magnoliopsida > Poales > Poaceae > Triticum > Triticum aestivum. Next base: position 22,067,889 of record NC_057796.1, read on the forward strand.
CGCACCGTGGATGTGGTGCGCCATTAGTATTTTCACACTAATGGCGCACCAACACATGGTGCGCCATTAGTATTTAGTAATGGCGCACCACATGTACAGTGCGCCATTAGTGTCCATATTGGCTATAGCTGTTTTTGTAGTAGTGAACTAAAGCTTCACCAGGAGCAGCTGGCTCGGCTTTACGCTTCTGTTTCTGATTGGAAGTACCTCCGCCGATGTCTTGACCGACTGGTTTGCCCTTTCCGCTGCGAAGTCGATCTTCTTCTTCTACGTTAGCGTACCAAGTGGCTATTTCGATCATCCGAGTCAAAGACATATCTCCTGTCCGACCGAATTTCAGGACCAGCTCCCGATACTTCACGCCTTCCCTGAAGGCACAAACTGCTTGATGCTCAGACACATTTTCCACTGTGTGATGCAAAGTGGTCCATCTCTGAATGAAATCTCTCAGAGTTTCACTCGGTTTCTGCACACAATGCTGCAGTTCTGTTAACCCTGCTGGTTGTTTGCACGTACCCTCAAAAGTTCGGACAAACACTCGGGCGAGCTCCTCCCAACTGAATATACTGCCAGGTGCCAGCTGATTCAACCATGCTCTAGCCGAGCCCTCCAACATCAGAGGAAGGTGCTTCATGGCCACTTCATCATTATCGCCACCGATCTGTACCGCCACTCGGTAATCCTCAAGCCAAGTGTCAGGCTTGGACTCACCAGTGAACTTGCTGACTCCAGTCGCCAACCTGAAGTTGGGAGCACTGCGGCTCTGATGGCTCTACTGAAACACTCCGGACTTGAAACATGTACTCTGCCGCCAGTCGGATGATTTCTGTCGTGGCCCTCTCTGTGTGCCCTGTTCCTGTCAACCAGGCCTTGAACAAGAATTGATCTCGCATCGAAGCCTGGCTCCCTGGGGTCGACTGGAATTCTTCGTTCGCCACTGTGAGGGCGTCTGTGATCACGCTGCCGAGGCACATATGACCCACTGCTACGTCTTAAGCTTGCGTTGGTTTTCCTTGAAGAGGAAAGGGTGATGCAGCAATAGTAGCGTAAGTATTTCCCTCAGTTTTTGAGAACCAAGGTATCAATCCAGTAGGAGGCTCCTCAAAAGTCCCACGCACCTACACAAACAAACAAGAACTCGCAACCAACGCAATAAAGGGGTTGTCAATCCCTTCACGGCCACTTGCGAAAGTGAAATCTGATAGAGATAATATGATAAGATAAATATATTTTTAGTATTTTATAATATAGATTGGAAAAGTAAAGATGCAAATAAAAGTAGATGGCAAACTTATATGATATAAGATAGACCCGGGGGCCATAGGTTTCACTAGTGGCTTCTCTCAAGATAGCATAAATATTACAGTGGGTGAACAAATTACTGTTGAGCAATTGATAGAAAAGCGAATAATTATGAGATTATCTAGGCATGATCATGTATATAGGCATCACGTCCGTGACAAGTAGACCGAAACGATGCTGCATCTACTACTATTACTCCACACATCGACCGCTATCCAGCATGCATCTAGAGTATTAAGTTCATAAAGAACAGAGTAACTCATTAAGAAAGATGACATGATGTAGAGGGATAAACTCATGCAATATGATATAAACCCAATCTTTTTATCCTCGATGGCAACAATACAATACGTGCCTTGCTGCCCCTGCTGTCACTGGGAAAGGACACCGCAAGATTGAACCCAAAGCTAAGCACTTCTCCCATTGCAAGAAAGATCAATCTAGTAGGCCAAACCAAACTGATAATTCGAAGAGACTTGCAAAGATAACTTAATCACACATAAAAGAATTCAGAGGAGATTCAAATATTTCTCATAGATAAACTTGATAATAAACCCACAATTCAACGGATCTCGACAAACAGACCACAAAAAGAGTTACATCGAATAGATCTCCAAGAAGATCGAAGAGAACTTTGTATTGAGATTCAAAGAGAGAGAAGAAGCCATCTAGCTAATAACTATGGACCCGAAGGCCTGTGGTAAACTACTCACAACTCATCAGAAGGGCTATGGTGTTGGTGTAGAAGCCCTCCATGATCGATTCCCCCTCTGGCGGAGCGCCGACGAAGGCTCCAAGATGGGATCTCGCGGATACAGAAGGTTACGGCGGTGGAAATAGTTTTTCGTGGGCGCTTCTGATGTTTTCGGGGTACATGGGTATATATAGGAGGAAGAAGTAGGCCGATGGACGCTCGAGGGGCCCACGAGACAGGAGGCGCGCCCAGTAGGGGGGGCGCCCTCCACCCTCGTGGCTGCCTCGATCGTTTCTTGACTTGCACTCCAAGTCCTCTGGATCACGTTTGTTCCAAAAAGATCGCTCCCGAAGGTTTCATTCCGTTTGGACTCCGTTTGATATTCCTTTTCTTCGAAATACTGAAATAGGCAAAAAAACAGCAATACGGGCTGGGCTTCTGGTTAGTAGGTTAGTCCCAAAAATGATATAGAAGTGTAAAGTAAAGCCCATAAGCATCCAAAACAAGTAATATAATAGCATGGAACTATCAAAAATTATAGATACGTTGGAGACGTATCAAGCATCCCCAAGCTTAATTCCATGGAGCAATATGATATCAACTACATGATCATGCAAAGAGCAATATGACAATGATGGAGCGTGTCATAATAAACGGAACGGTGGAAAGTTGCATGGCATAATAGAGGCTAGCAAAGTGGAAGGGTGAGTGTGTGTATATCCATGGACTCACATTAGTCATAAAGAACTCATATACTTATTGCAAAAGTTTACTTAGCCCTCGAAGCAAAGTACTACTATGCATGCCCCTAGAGGGATAGATTGGTAGGAAAAGACCATCGCTCGTCCCCGACTGCCACTCATAAGGAAGACAATCAAAAAAGCACCTCATGCAACAAATTTCTCACACAACTTTTACCATACGTGCATGCTACGGTACTTGCCAACTTCAACACAAGTATTTCTCAATTTCATAATTACCCAACTAGCATGACTCTAGCATTACTACCTTTATATCTCAAAACAATTATCAAGCATCAAATTGATCCTAGTGTTAAATGCACTTTTTATGATAGTTTTTATTATACTCAACTTGGATGCTCATCATTGTAGGACCAAATTTATAACCATAACAAATACCATGCTGTTCTAAAATACTCTCAAAATAATATAAGTGAAGCATGAGAGATCAACAATTTCTTCAAAATTAAGCCACCGCCGTGATCTAAAAAATATAAGTGAAGTACTAGAGCAAAAAGTATCTAGCTCAAAAGATATAAGTGAAGCATATAGAGTATTCTAATAAATTCCAATCAAGTGGGTTTCTCCCAAAAGGTGTGTACAGCAAGGATGATTGTGGTAAACTAAAAAGCAAATACTAATATCATACAAGACGCTCCAAGCAAAACACATATCATGTGATGAATAAAAATATAGCTCCAAGTAAAGTTACCGATAAACGAAGACGGAAGAGGGGATGCCTTCCCGGGGCATCCCCAAGCTTAGTATTTTGGCTATTCTTGAATATCTTGGGGTTCCATGGGCATCCCCAAGCTTAGGCTCTTGCCACTTCTTATTCCATAGTCCATCAAATCTTTACCCAAAACTTGAAAACTTCACAACACAAAACTCAACAGAAATCTCGTAAGCTCCGTTAGCGAAAGAAAAGAAAACACCACTTCAAGGTACTATAATGAACTCATTCTTTATTTATATTAGTGTTAAACCTACTGTATTCCAACTTCTCTATGGTTTATAAACTATTTTACTAGCCATAGATGCATCAAAATAAGCAAACAACACACGAAAAACAGAATCTGTCAAAAACAGAACAGTCTGTAGTAATCTGTAACTAACGCAAACTTCTGGAACTCAAAAAATTCGTCCCATAGGCCTTTTAATAGTGGAATCCGCAAGGTGCAAATTTAAAGAGCAATCATCAAGATCATGGAAACCTAGAATATCACATAAAGTTTTCGGAATCGTGGAAACACTAGCACACAAATCACACAAAGCATATCAATCATGATCTTTAATTTAATCTTTATAGTAGGTTCCCATTCATCGTAAAGTTTTCTAGGTATAGAAACTTCCAAATTAAGATTTTCATCATAAGATTGCATCAAGGCATCAACAATATGTTTAGTAAAAGCTTTATTTTGGCTATAAGCATGAGGAGAATTCACAACGGATTGCAACAAGGAAATACAATCTTTTAAGGAACAATTATCATAATTAAATTCCTTAAAATCCAAGATAGTCGGTTCAATGCTATTTAAAGTCTTGACCTCTCCAATCCCACTTTTATCAAATTTAGCATCAAGATCTAAAAACTCCGAATCATTGGGACGCCTTTTAACTAAAGTTGACTCATCTCCAGTCCCATCATTATCAAGATTCATATTGCAAAACAAAGATCTAATAGGGGACACATCAATAACTTTAAGATCTTCATCATTATTTTCATAGGAACTAGAAGAACACGCTTTTACAAAGCAATTTTTCTTATCACGCAATCTAGCGGTTCTTTCTTTGCACTCATCAATGGAAATTCTCATAGCTTTGAGAGACTCATTGATATCATTCTTACGAGAAGTAGATTTTAGTTTCAAAGAATCAACATCAAGCGAAAGTCTATCGACGTTCCTAGCCAAATCATCAACTTTAAGCAATATTTCTTCAAGCATGGCATTAAAATTCTTTTGAGAGATCATAAATTCTTTCATACTATTCTCAAAATCAGAGGGCATCTTATTAAAATTACCATAAGAATTATTGTAGGAATTTCCATAATTATTAGAGGAATTACTAGGGAACGGTCTAGGATTAAAGTTTCCTCTATAAGCATTGTTACCAAAATTATTCCTACCGACAAAATTCACATCCATAGATTCATTATTATTCTCAATCAAAGTAGACAAAGGCATATCATTGGGATCAATAGAAGCATTCTTAGTGGCAAACAAATTCATAAGTTCATTCATCTTTCCACTTAAAACATTAATTTCTTCTATAACATGCACTTTCTTACTAGTAGATCTTTCGGTGTGCCATTGAGAATAATTAGCCATAATATTATCAAGGAGTTTGGTAGCTTCTCCTAAGGTGATTTCCATAAACTTGCCTCCCGCGGCCGAATCTAAAAGATTTCTAGAAGCAAAGTTCAATCCGGCATAAAATTTTTGTATGATCATCCATAAATTCAAACCATGAGTAGGGCAACTACGAATCACCAATTTCATTCTTTCCCAAGATTGGGCAACATGCTCATGATCAACTTGTTTAAAATTCATAATATCGTTCCTAAGAGAGATGATCTTAGCGGGAGGAAAATACTTAGAGATAAAAGCATCTTTGCACTTATTCCATGAATCAATACTATTCTTAGGCAAAGACGAAAACCAAACTTTAGCACGATCTCTAAGTGAAAACGGAAATAACTTCAATTTAACAATATCATTATCCGTATATTTCTTCTTTTGCATCTCACACAAATCAATAAAGTTGTTTAGATGGGTAGCAGCATCTTCACTAGGAAGGCCGGAGAATTGTTCTTTCATAACAAGATTCAGCAAAGCAGCATTGATTTCACAAGATTCAGCATCATTAACAGGAGCAATCGGAGTACTAAGGAAATCATTATTATTGGTATTGGAAAAATCACACAATTTGGTATTGTCTTGCGCCATGGCGACAAGCAATCCAATACACAAGCAAACAAAAAGGTAAGCGAAAGAGAGAGGAGATTGGGATAGAGAGGGCGAATAAAACGGCAAGGGTGAAGTGGGGGAGAGGAAAACGAGAGGCAAATGGCAAATAATGTAATGCGAGGGAGATGAGTTTGTGATGGGTACTTGGTATGTCTTGACTTGAGCAAAGACCTCCTCGGCAACGGCGCCAGAAATCCTTCTTGCTACGTCTTGAGCTTGCGTTGGTTTTCCTTGAAGAGGAAAGGGTGATGCAGCAATAGTAGCGTCAGTATTTCCCTCAGTTTTTGAGAACCAAGGTATCAATCCAGTAGGAGGCTCCTCAAAAGTCCCACGCACCTACACAAACAAACAAGAACTCGCAACCAACGCAATAAAGGGGTTGTCAATCCCTTCACAGCCACTTGCGAAAGTGAAATCTGAAAGAGATAATATGATAAGATAAATATATTTTTGGTATTTTATAATATAGATTGGAAAAGTAAAGATGCAAATAAAAGTAGATGGCAAACTTATATGATAAAAGATAGGCCCGGGGCCATAGGTTTCACTAGTGGCTTCTCTCAAGATAGCATAAATATTACGGTGGGTGAACAAATTACTGTCGAGCAATTGATACAAAAGCGAATAATTATGAGATTATCTAGGCATGCTCATGTATATAGGCATCACGTCCGTGACAAGTAGACCGAAATGATTCTGCATCTACTACTATTACTCCACACATCGACTGCTATCCAGCATGCATCTAGAGTATTAAGTTCATAAAGAACAGAGTAACGCATTAAGAAAGATGACATGATGTAGAGGGATAAACTCATGCAATATGATATAAACCCAATCGTTTTTTCCTCGGTGGCAACAATACAATACGTGCCTTGCTGCCCCTGCTGTCACTGGGAAAGGACACCGCAAGATTGAACCCAAAGCTAAGCACTTCTCCCATTGCAAGAAAGATCAATCTAGTAGGCCAAACCAAACTGATAATTCGAAGAGACTCGCAAAGATAACTTAATCACACATAAAAGAATTCAGAGGAGATTCAAATATTTCTCATAGATAAACATGATCCTAAACCCACAATTCATCGGATCTTGACAAACACACCGCAAAAAGAGTTACATCGAATAGATCTCCAAGAAGATCGAGAAGAACTTTGTATTGAGATTCAAAGAGAGAGAAGAAGCCATCTAGCTAATAACTATGGACCCGAAGGTCTGTGGTAAACTACTCACAACTCATCGGAAGGGCTATGGTGTTGATGTAGAAGTCCTCCGTGATCGATTCCCCCTACGGCGGAGCGCCGACGAAGGCTCCAAGGTTACGGCGGTGGAAATAGTTTTTCGTGGGCGGTTCTGATGTTTTTGGGGTACATGGGTATATATAGGAGGAAGAAGTAGGTCGGTGGACGCTCGAGGCGCCCACGAGACAGGGGGCGCGCCCAGTAGGGGGGGCGCGCCCTCCACCCTCGTGGCCGGGTCGGGGACGTATCACCCACTCCTAGGAGGAGGTGTAGGGATCCGACGACGGTCGTCATGGCCGGGTCGGGGATCATATTGCTCGTGGTTCCTGTACCGATCTTGCCGGGGCTCACGTCCCTCACCCCTCGGGGGCGATCTTGGGCTGTGGGCCGACTAAACTGTATCCGCCATCACAGACCTGCTATGAATCCTATTCCGCGACTGAGATACTGCTGTGTTCTGTTCCCCTGCTGCCCGGAGTAAGGCTCGAATCTGCATCAAACCTCGGCCAGCCTCCGACTCGGAAGGCTGAATTGAATCTGCTATACGAGCCGCAGCAGTGAGATTTTCAATCGGAGTGCGGTATACCTACGGTTGAGGTGGAAAAAGTTGTCGTCGACTGGATTGAGGAACTCGCTGCCGAGTGCGCTCGTCGAGAGCGTGCTGGAGGTTCTCTAGTCGAGTGCGCTCAGCCAAGTTAGCCAGGCGCGCCGCCTCCAAGGCCCGGGCCTCGGAGGTTTCTCCGACGATGGGAGTGTGAAGTGCATCCATATTGCGGCGGCGAAGCTCTTCCCTCTGCTGCGAAGAAAGGGGCTTAGGGCGGTACTCCTCGTGAACGCGCGACGGATCGCCGCCACCATCACCACCGTCGTCGCAGGAGAAGCCACGAGGACTGCGTGGTCCGTCAACCATCAAGACTTCAGCCGCGGGATCGCTGCTATCGCACTCGGACGCGGTCTCGACGAAGCCAGTCGATCAGGCCGTAGAGAGTTTCGTCGGGCTCTATTGCCGCGCTTGTGGGGTGGCCGACTGACGGGCCACCGCATGCCTCACCCGTCGCTGAAGCCGCGACCGACCAGATCGCTTGCGACGGCATGCAGCGGGGAGCGAGGACATCACGGGAGCCGACCGGTACTGGGTCGACTGCTGCCGGAGGAGGACGCCGCGGACGCGCGCGCGAAAGTGCGTTGCCCCGCGGACGGGGAGCGCCTCGACATCGAGTGGAGCTTCCTGGAGCCAGGCGGAGTCGCCGGCAACGAAAACGAGCGCGCCGAGACGGATCTCGCGGCCCTAAGCCAATCCTCCGCCGGAAACCATGATGATGGGAATCGGAAAAATCACAACTTCACTAAAAAGTCGCTAAGACACCTGCCTCACGGTGGGTGCCAACTGTCGTGGTTCTAAGACTGACAGTAGAGTGGGGCGTAGGTATGAGGAGGCAAGGTCCTTGCTATGGCGAAGTTGTACACACGAGTTTTACGAGTTCAGGCCCTTCGCGGAGGAAGTAATAGCCCTACGTCTCGGAGCCCGGAGGCGGTCGACTGGATTATGTCTGTGAATCTTACAGGGGGTGCGAACCCTTGTGCAAGAGGAGGGGGTGGCTTATATAGAGTACGCTAGGACCCCAGCCAGCCAACGTCACAAGGAGTTCAATGTACATAAAGAAGAGCTGTTACTGGTAACGTCAGCCTTGCCTTAATGGCCTTTAAAGATTACAGAGTGCACGCTTGTCCGTTGCTGCTTTGGATGTCTCTTGGTCTTCGATAGGTCGAGTGGTTGATTGGTCGAATGACTTCAGGAGGGATGGATCTCCGAGTAGTTGATCGGTCGAGTGGATTGCACTCGGCACCTTTGTTGGGCCCTTTCTGTTGTCTTTTAGGCTTCTTCATTTGTAGGATAATGACCCTGGATAGGCCTTATAGGTCAGGCCTATGACCCTACCCCAGGTCTATGTCGTCATCAGCACTTACTAGACACCGTCGCCCACTACATTTCTCCTTTACCGGGTCAAGCGTCCAAAGAGTTTTCTTCCAATATGGGTGTAACACCGGCTGTAAAAGTATGGGTGTAGGTGATTGTGTCATTTCCTCCATTACAATAGGTGGAGACGTCTCATTTTCTGCTATGCACATTTCTTTTGGCAAAGCAAAAATTTCAGTACGAGCTCACGAAGCTGGGCCGTCTACTGCACTACATGGGTCGCTGGCAAACCCAACACCACGTCCTCGCTGCTTCTCAGGTACAACGCCCGAGAGCTCCTGTTCCACGCCTGTTGCGCCCGAACAGTTCCTGGCGCACACTGCAACGACCCTATTGGGCCGGGCCGCGAAGGAGAAGAGCAGCGCAGCGAACGCCAAAAACTCACAAAACTGCAAAGAAAGTGCTTTCTCCAAGAATCAAACTCGTGGCATTGCTTCCTTGTCCGACAATAGCTAACCACTAGAGCCACCAGAGACCTACGACTGGAGACAGCGCCAACAATATATGCAAAGAGTGGCGGCGCTATTTATTGTACAAAACCGTGTATTGTACCACTTAGATTTTGGAATTATTTGAAAAAATAGTGAATTTGAAAAAGTCCAGTCATTATTTAAAAAAATCATCGTTTTTGAAGAAAAGGTTCACAAATGAAAAAAAATCCATGATTTTGAAAAAGGATCATGAAAAAATGAAAACAGTTCATCGATTATGAAAAATAGTTCTTATTTTTTAAGAAAAAGCTCACAAACAAAAAAAGTCATCAGTTTGGAAAAAAGTCCATTTAAAAATGAAAATAGTTCATCGATTTTAAGAAAAAGTTCATCATTTTTGAGGAAAAAGTTCACAAACTAAAAATGTTCATCGATTTTGAAAAAAGCTCATGGAAAAAGAAAACAGTTCAGCGATTTTGCAAAAAGTTCATCGAGTTTTAAAAAAGTTCATCAATTATGAAAAAAAGTTGACAAATTAGAAAAAAAAAACAACATCAAATTTGAAGAAAATTATTTGAAAAAAGTTAATCAATTTTGAACAAAGTTCACCGATTTTGAAAAAATTGTTCATCGAATTTTAAGACAAGGCCAGCGATTGTAGAAAAAGTTCATCGAGTTTGAAAAAAAAGTTCATTGATTTTGATTTTTTTTTACAAATTTGAAAAAAATTCATGATTTGAAAAAAGTTCATCGATTTTGAAAAAAATCATCAAATTATAAAAAACACAATGGATTTGATAAAGTGGTCATCGAATTTGTCCATCAAACCATGAAAAACTTAAGAAGAAAAAAGAAAAAAGAAGAAGGTTAAAGAAAATAAGAAAAAACAAAAGTAGAAGGAAGAAAAGAAGGGAAAAAATGTTAGAAATCATGCAAGGTCTTTCGGCGGAGTAGTTAGTTCATCCTATATTTAACTTGGAGATTGCTTGTTCGACTCGCAGTCCCACACCACATCCCGGTTTTTGTTGCGTTTTGAAATACAGAAAAAGATAGTTACATGGGCTGGCCAGGGCGGAAGCGGGCTGTGCGCCCGTTTGCGAAAAGACCTATTTCAGGCGCTGAAGGCGCCGAATAGGGGTTGCCGCAACGCCCAGTCCGTGTGAGCTGCTGCCTCGTGGAGCACGTCCGGTGCCTAGTGGAGCTAGCTAACCCTCCAACTTCTAGGCTCCATTGGCCACGCCTTACTCCAGCTGACGAACCAAGCACACCCTAGGCTCCATTGGCCGCTGCCTCCTAGGCTATCTGCTGAGCTGACGTCTGCAGTGCCAGCTTCTATGCTCCATCGACCACTGCCTGGCTCATCATGGAACGTTTTTCCACCAACGGTTGAGCTGCTATGTGCGCCCATTCCTGTGCTACATGGCGTGACTATAGCTCTAGCCCTCTTGCCTCAGCACTCGCAACACTAGTGCGGGGTGAGTCGTCACCGCCACGTGACGTGTAACCGACGCACCTTTATTTGTGGATTTCTAACGCCACGTACGTCTTTGTTCTTTCTGGACACGTCGTATGAAGACTACTTCTTCATGATCGAGCACACGCGGCTATCACTTCTTTTGCTCCAGCAAAGATAGCACTTACGCCTGTAACATCGGCGCAAGCTTCAGAATCACCCCCAAGTACGTCACATCGACACGAGTTTGTGAACCATTATCTTGAGAGCAAATGTTTTCCTCCACGAGCGCAGCAATTTGTTTAGCCGACACTTAAAGAACCGGATCATGCTTGTCCACGAGTTCACACATCAACATCATATCACTTTCACCACCTTCCTGAACCATGAGCAACTTCTCCTTCGTGGGGTTCTTGCACTCTGACTTGAAGTGTACGAGCAGATTATAGTTGTGGCAACGGATCTTCCTCTTGTCAATTTTCATCTTCTTTGGCTTCTCTGACTGTTCGTCGGACTCCTTTGCGGGACGGTACTTTCCCCCACTACCGGACGCCATGTCGAAATTGTTCTCCTTAGATACCATTGCCTGCCATTGAGGGCGCGTAAGCATCAGGTACTCATCCTGCCTCACGTCGCCATAACTCAACTTCATTCGCTCGTCACGCGCCTTGAAGCGACCAACCAAATCATCCAAAGTGAGAGTCTTGAGATGAACACATTGCTCGATCGCTAACGCAATCGACATGTAGCGTGATGGAGCGGCACATAGGAAACGCCGGACCACGGAGATATTCTCTAACTTCTCCCTGAGATCGCGGATCCCGTTTACCATTGTGGCAACCCTCGTTGCGAAGGCGTCAACCGTCTCATGTTCTTCCATCCTTAAATTCTTGTAATGTTTTAGCAAAGTTTGCAAGTTCGCCTCCCGCACACGTGAATACCCTAGATGCAATGTCTTGATCATGTCCCATGCCTCCTTCGTACGAGATAAGATGCTGCTGCACGTCCACCGCATCACCGAGCAGACGATGGCCGTGATAGCCTGGTGAATATTTTTGCACTTGGCTTGTCAGCTATGTGTTGTCGTTAATTTATATATATCGTGTCAGCGTTCGGAGTTTAGAGTTCAGCTTTTGCACTTGGCTGGTGACTACTGAGGGAGAGTTCAGAGTTCTCCGGTGTGGTGTCTGTATACTTGCATTTCTTCGTGAGGCCCGTGTTTTTTTTTCCACGGTAACATACGTGTGTCGTTAGAGCATGTCGTCTTGTGACTAACGCTTGAAAATATGTCATTCATTTGATCGTATGCGGCATAGTTATGTGCCTCTTGAATCCGAATTTCCCCATAAGTGAATTCTTGTGACAATCTAGCATCCACGTGTGTTGTTTGGTATTACTATATTTGAGCAACACTACTACTAGATAATTGACCTGCGCTCACTAGTAGAAAACAGGGTACTAGTCCCGATTTCAGAGGGCCTTTAGTCCCGGTTCTGGAACCGGAACAAAACAGACGGGCCTAATGCCCAAAACTTTAGTCCTCGTAAGCTTACAAACCGGGACCAAGGGAGGTCCACGTGGCCGCTGTGGGGCGCCCAGGGAGGAGAATCTTTTGTCCACCAACCGGGACGAAAAGACAGCCACGCGTCAGCAACACGCAGGCGCTTGGGCTTTTCTTTTCTTTTTTGAAAGTGGGTGAGGGTGTCGTGGATTAGGGGGTCCCCGGGCGTCCGGACTATGTGACATGGGCCGGACTAGGGGGCCGTGAAGATACAAGATAGAAGGCTCTCCTCGTGTCCGGATGGGACTCTCCTTTGTGTGGATGGCAAGCTTGGCGTTCAGATATGAAGATTCCTTTATCTGTAAACCGACTCTGTACCACCCTAGGCACCTCTGGTGTCTATATAAACCGGAGGGTTTAGTCCGTAGAGGCAATCATCATCATACAGGCTAGACATCTAGGGTTTAGCCATTACGATCTCGAGGTAGATCAACTCTTGTAACCCCTATACGCATCAAAGTCAATCAAGCAGGAAGTAAGGTATTACCTCCATTAAGAGGGCCCGAACCTGGGTAAACATCGTGTCCCCTGCCTCTTGTTACCTTCGATCCTCAGACGCACAGTTCGGGACCCCCTACCCGAGATCTGATAGTTTTGACACCGACATTGGTGCTTTCATTGAGAGTTCCACTGTGCCGTCGTCAGAAGGCTCGATGGCTCCATCTATCATCCACAAAAATTCCGCCGAGAAAGATACTTTTCTCCCTGGCCAAATTTTCGTATTCGGCGGCTTCGCACTGCGGGCCAACTCGATTGGCCATCTGGAGCAGATCGACAGCTACGCCCCTGGTCATCAGATCAATTTTGGAAATCTGAACTACGTCGCTAATATCCGAGGAGACTTGATCTTCCAAGGGTTCACGGCCCCAACCGCCGCCACTCTAACCTTAGATCCGGAGCGCATCACCAGGTCCGAAGACGGGAGTTTAGAGCCCGTCGGACTCTCGGCAGCTATAGAGCTTGTCACCGGAGAACCGGAGGGGATCGCGTCACCGGCAGGCCCAGAGTTACGCCAGGCTCCCTCTATCATCATAAAGCCGGACTCGCCTCCGGACACTAGATCCAAACTCTCGAGGTCCGCGTTATATGAGCTTGGCCAGGAAACTCCCGCCCAACTCCACGGACTCTCGCTTCCCCGTCTAATCCTCGCTCTTAAGCGAGGCCCTGGACTTAATGCAATCCCTCGCCATTACAGAAGAACCACTACCGAACTACGCCCAGCCCATACTAGGGGCTGAGAGCGGGGAATTTTACGTCCCACCCACCACCCACTTCGTAGCCACTTTCAAGGATCTAACTGATATGCTCGATTACGCCTCCGAAGACATTGACGGTATGAACGACGATGCCGGAGATGAGCAAAGCCAAAACCCGTCGTTCACCGGACGCTGGACAGCCACTTCCACTTACGACGTGTACATGGTAGATACACCCAAAGAGGATGACGACGACGGTAGGAAGGATCTGGTTGAGGACAAACCTGCCGACGCACCTCCGAAGCGTCGACGTCAGCGGCGCCGCTCAAAATCGCGTCGCGACAAAGACAGCAACACCGGCACCGGAGACAATAACACTCTGGAGAACGCCGAAGAACCTGAAGCCCCTATCGAGCCAACATACGAATAGGACGATGGGGAGGACGGACAAATTAACCCTCACGAACCGGTCGGGAACGAGGACTCAGAGGATAGTAATTATCTACCACTCTCCGAGGATGATGTAAGCCTCGGCGACGAAGATTTCATCATGTCGGAGGAACCCCTCGAAAAAGAGAGCTTTAAGCGCCGGCTAATAGCCACTGCAAGAAGCCTGAAAAAGAAGCAGCAGCAGCTTCAAGCTGATCAGGATTTGCTCAATGACAGATGGGCTAATGTCCTTGCAGCCGAGGAATATGGCCTCGAACGCCCAACTAAGAGTTACCCGAAGCGCAAGCTGCTACCCCAATTCGATGATGAGGCCCTGGAGCCTATACCGCCAACGCGTAACGCTGCTGACGGACCTGACCGACCACCACATGGCCGGGACAGAGCGGCAATTCAAGTCGAACACCAGCCCGCACCATCTCGCCGTAGAGGCAGAGAGACGGCGGCTGCAGGATACACGTATGACCTACGACAGGACCTGGGCAATAGAGCCGGTCAGACCAGATCAATCTACGGATCAAGGGGGGGTGCCCTAGCGCGAGAAGACGGCCATCAGGCCTGGCGCGACAAGCACAACCTCACCCGGGCCGAAAACCGCATACGGACTTCATCCGACTGCGTCGTGACGTTGCCCGATACAGAGGCGCCGCACACCCCCTATGCTTCACCGATGAGGTAATGGAGCACCAGTCCCCAGAAGGGTTTTAACCCGTGAACATTGAATCATACGATGGCACAACAGATCCCGCAGTATGGATTGAAGATTTTCTTCTCCATATTCACATGGCTCGCGGTGACGACCTACATGCCATCAAATACCTTCCCCTAAAGCTTAAGGGGTCAGCAAGGCACTGGCTGAACAGCCTCCCAGAAAACTCTAATGGAAGTTGGGAAGACATGGAGGACGCCTTCAGAGACAACTTCCAGGTACTTATGTACGGCCCCCAGACGCCGATGACCTTAGATAATCCAGCAACCAGGAGAATCAGCCCGGAAGCTTCGGACCAGGTTCTCAATTAAAAAGAACCAGATTGTGGATTGTCCAGACGCCGAAGCCCTCACGGCCTTCAAACACAGCGTCCGAGATGAGTGGCTCGCCCGACACAAAGGACCAGAAAAGCCGGAGTCCATGGCAGCCCTTACCGCACTCATGACCCGCTTTTGCACGGAGAAGATAGCTGGCTAGCTCGTAGAAGCAATAGCACCAGCGACCCTGGCACCTCCGAAGCCAGGGACGGCAATGGCAAGCCACGACGCAACAAGCACAAGCGTCGAAACAATAACGAAGGCACCGAAGACACGGCGGTCAACGCTGGATTCAGTGGCTCCAAATCCGGTCAACGGAAGAAGCCATTCAAAGGAAACAGAGACGGTCCATCTACTTTGGATAGAATACTTGATCGGCCTTGCCAGATTCATGGCACCCCCGATAAACCTGCTAATCATACCAACAGAAACTGTTGGGTCTTTAAACATGCCGGCAAGCTCAACGCCGAACACAAAGGGAAAGGGCCACCCAGCGAGGACGACGACGAAGAGCCTCGCCCAACAAACACAGGGGGACAGAAGAAATTTCCCCCCGAGGTCAAAACATTGAACAAGATCTACGTCACTCACATCCCTAAGCGGGAGCGCAAGCGCGCATTAAGGGACGTCTACGCCGTAGAGCCGGTCGCCACAAAATTCAACCCATGGTCGGCTTGTCCGATCACCTTCAACCGCAAGGACCACCCGACCAGTATCCGTCACGGAGGTTCGGCAGCTCTGGTCCTCGATCCAATCATCGACGGATTCCACCTCACGCGAGTCCTTATGGACGGCGGCAGTAGTCTTAACCTGCTTTATCAGAACACTGTTCGCAAAATGGGTATTGATCTGTCAAGAATCAAACCCACTAAAACTACCCTTAAAGGAGTAATACCTGGTATAGAGGCCCGTTGCTCGGGCTCAATAACATTGGAAGTCGTCTTCGGCTCGCCAGACAACTTCCGCAGTGAGGACCTGATCTTCGATATCGTCCCCTTCCGCAATGGTTATCACGCACTGCTCAGACGAACCGCTTTCGCTCGATTCAACGCGGTCCCACACTACGCTTATTTCAAGCTCAAGATGCCCGGTCCACATGGCGTTATAACAGTCAATGGAAACACGGAACGCTCCCTCCGTACCGAGGAGCACATCGCCGCCCTTGCGGCCGAAGTACAGAACGGCCTTATCAAGCCGCACACCTCATCGGCCATCAAGACGCCGGACATTGTTAAACGAGTCTGGCCAGTTCCGCATGCGGACAGCTCGGAAATTCCAGAGCTAGACTAGCAGTTTCGCCTCCATCGATCGCCGCACAGGTGCGCGAAATTCGTACCGCGCATGCACAATTATGCACTCGAAATACCTTGGGCATCAACGGAGGCACAATACGGACAGGTCTGTAGTACGGTTTGACCCTGTACGACCTTCCACGTTTTTTCTTCGATTATTTTTTCTCTTTTACCATAGGTACATTCAAACCTATCTATCCTACGGACTTACAAGGACTCTCGTCGAGCCCGGTTTCGTGCGGATAGCCGAAGACCATTCCCCTTAAGGAACACCTCTCTCCAGGGCGAAAGCGATGCAGACGTGCGACAGGATGTCCAAAGGATTCTTCTGACCAAACTTTATTCAAGGACCTGTATAGAGTTTTCCCCCCTATTCTTAGACCCCCGGCATGTAAAATGGCCTTGGTGCTTATGGTGCCCCCCGTAAGATCACGTTTTGACATATCAATCAGATTCTAGTGAAAACAATTTTTATTCGGTATCGACCTTATTCATAGACTGTATTCCGTCTCCTCAGTTGTTTCACTCACACCTCGGCACAAAATTGCCAGGGGCTCTATGTGACCACCTATGTGTTGCCAAACAAAAGCCCGAATAGCTTTATAGCATACTTCGGCGTCCCGAGCTCGGCATTATATGCATCGGCTCCGAATCATGTCTTTGGTCAATAGTTGGGTTGCCCGGCTCCTGTGTGTGCTACCTTACGTTCCGTTTGTTAGGCTAGGGTAGTAAAGGGAGAACTGCTGCGATTGTGTTTCTGGTTCGTCCGGTCAAACACCTAGGTAGAGAAAGCCAAAAAATGACTGTCATGATGCGGCGAGAGTTGGTCAGCCACTCAGCGACTCACAAAGTGGGATGGCTTTGTAACATACAAACCATGTACAGTTGCTGATTCTTTTATTTATTTGCAGTAGGAGCCTCTCCTACTGTTTCAGGGGTCAAAAAAATCTTTAGCGATTTTTTTTCATATTATACGAAGGACTGTTTTTCCGGTCACATGTGTAACGCATCCGCATAGCCGCGTACATACCAAGGGCTATTTTATAGCCCCCTCGTCAAACTCCTATGGCTAAGTGAGAGTGGTAAAGCCACATAGTCCGATTGCCTGGTTCGCCGCACTGACACCTCCTTTACAGACCAAGACGTTGGGTCAAGTATTGATCACGTGCTATTCCGAACACCCCCGTAGTATCTACATGGGGGCCGAAGCCGACGAATGGAAAACTCTCAGGAATACAAAAAAGTCCGCACAGGAGGAAAGAATTTTCAGACAAAGGCGCAAATATGTCACAAAGCCTTAATATATAATAAAAATGTCCTGGCAGTTCGGGTACATTTATTCGAACATAATGTCCTTTGAGCATTGCCCCTCTATGAAGCGGGCACCCTCTAGGACGTCTTCTAAGTAGCGCTCCGACATGCGGTGGTCCTTGCCTCCGGGAGGGCCCTCAACTGCAATAACAGGAGCCTTCATCTTCGCCCAGTGCATCTTAACACGGGCGAAGGCCATCGTGCACCTTCTATGCACACTGATCGCTTGATTGCGTCAAGTCGGGCAGTGCATCGACAAGTCGCCGCACCAGACCGAAATAGCTGCTCGGAATGGGTTTGGCTGGCCATAGCCGAACTATGACATCCTTCATGGCTGCTCCGGACATCTTATGCAGCTCGGCCCACAGCGCCATTTGGTCATTTAGCAGCGCCGAGCGCTCCTGCGCCGCGAACTGTGACCAGAACAGCTTCTCCTTCATATGTCCTTCCTTAGCTTGGAAGAATTGCGCAGCGTCGGCGCACTCTTCGGAAGATCCGCAAAAGCGTCTGGAGAACTCCACAGTCGATTAAGCAAGGCATATTTTTGATCACCAAACTTAGTATGTAAAAGGAAGGGCTTCCCAGCCGTTATCTGTCCAGCCTGTCGGATCTCCTCGCGAGCCGCTCTAGACTCGGACCTCGCCTCTTTGGCTTCCTGAAGGGCCTTGTCGAGTTCGGTTGCCTTGGCTTTATTCTCCTCCTCGAGGGACTTGCACATACGGGCGACGTCCTTGAGCTCTTGCTCTATGGAAGATATCCGCTCCTCGAACTGGCGCCGAGTGGCTTGTTCGGCCTTCAAATCTGTAGCCGCTTTATCAGCGGCCACATTACTCACCCTTGCCTGCTCCTTGGCCCAGGCAAGTTCACTCCTGAGGGTCTCGACCTCGGCAGCGCCATCTGCAAATATGCACATAGCAGCGCATAAGCTTCAACTTAGCGTCCCAACATTAATATAGGCATGAAAGGAATATTTGAAACATGCCTTGCGCCTCTTTGAGCCGCTTGTTAATAAGGACAATGTCCTCATCGGCCAGCTGCAGTTTCTGCTTCAGTTCGGAAACCTCAGCGGCCTGAGCGGTTGCCGCTAACAGTGAAGCCGGTTTTTACCAAGAAGATAAGCACATTATGTCCTGCACATATCAATAGATCCTCTGTTCACCCTTCTTCATGGGCCAAACAGAGTCTCAGGGGCTACTATCTATATACAGGCATATTTTTCATATGGAATGCGGCCAAAGACATTACATCATATACCTCGAAGCCTGTTAGTAGGCTAGTGAAGGCTTCCTTCAGTCCGCTTTTGGCGGACTGAATCTTCTCAACTACCGTACCCACTAAGGTACGGTGCTCCTCTAAGACGGACACACTTTGCAGAGCGTCTACCAGAGTGTTCGGCGCCTCCAGATCAGTGGAGGTCGCCATTGGAACAGCCGATTGATACGTCCATTTTGCATCATGCTTTTATATCGATATTTATTGCATTATGGGCTGTTATTACACATTATGTCACAACACTTATGCCTATTCTCTCTTATTTTACAAGGTTTACATGAAGAGGGAGAATGCCGGCAGCTGGAATTCTGGGCTAGAAAAGGAGCAAATATTAGAGACCTATTCTGCACAACTCCAAAACTCCTGAAACTGCATGGAGGCACTTTTTGGAATTAATAAAAAATATTGGCGAAAGAATCAACCAGAGGGGGCCCACACCCTGGCCACGAGGGTGGGGGGCGCGCCCTACCCCCTAGGCGCGCCCCCTGTCTCGTGGGCCCCCTGGCAGGCCTCCGGTGCCCATGTTCTGCTATATGAAGTCTTTCGTCCTAGAAAAAAATAAAAAGGAAGCTTTCGGGACGAAACACCGCCGCCACGAGGCGGAACTTGGCGAAACCAATCTAGGGCTCCGGCGGAGCTGTTTAGCTGGGGAAACATCCCTCCAGGAGGGAGAAATCATCACCATCGTCATCACCATCGATCCTCTCATCGGGAGGGGGTCAATCTCCATCAGCATATTCACCGGCACCATCTCCTCTTAGACCCTAGTTCATCTCTTGTATCCAATCTTTGTCTCAAAACCTCAGATTGGTACCTGTGGGTTGCTAGTAGTGTTGATTACTCCTTGTAGTTGATGCTAGTTGGTTTATTTGGTGGAAGATCATATGTTCAGATCCTTTATGCATATTAATATCCCTCTGATTATGAACATGAATATGATTTGTGAGTAGTTACGTTTGTTCCCGAGGACACGGGAGAAGTCTTGCTATAAGTAGTCATGTGAATTTGGTATTCGTTCGATATTTTGATGAGATGTATGTTGTCTCTCCTCTAGTGGTGTTATGTGAACGTCGACTACATGACACTTCACCATTATTTGGGCCTAGAGGAAGGCATTGGGAAGTAATAAGTAGATGATGGGTTGCTAGAGTGACAGAAGCTTAAACCCTAGTTTATACGTTGCTTCGTAAGGGACTGATTTGGATCCATATGTTTCATGCTATGGTTAGGTTTACCTTAATACTTCTTTTGTAGTTGCGGATGCTTGCAATGGGGGTTAATCATAAGTGGGATGCTTGTCCAAGGAAGGGAAGCACCCAAGCACCGGTCCACCCACATATCAAATTATCAAAGTAACGAACGTGAATCATATGAGCATGATGAAAACTAGCTTGACGATAATTCCCATGTGTCCTCGGGAGCGCTTTCCTTCATATAAGAGTTTGTCCAGACTTGTCCTTTGCTACAAAAAGGATTGGGACACCTTGCTGCACCATGTTTACTTTTGTTACTTGTTACCCGTTACAAATTACCTTATCACAAAACTATCTGTTACAGATAATTTCAGTGCTTGTAGAGAATACCTTACTAAAAACCGCTTGCCATTTCCTTCTGCTCCTCATTGGGTTCGACACTCTTACTTATCAAAAGGACTATGATAGATCCCCTATACTTGTGGGTCATCAAGACCCTTTTCTGGCGCCGTTGCCGGGGAGTGAAGCGCCTTTGCTAAGGAAAAATTTATACAGTGTGCTGAAATTTACTGTCACTTCTTACTATGGAACATAATCCTTTGAGGGGCTTGTTCGGGGTATCTTCCCCCCGACCAGTAGAGCAAAGAGTTGCTCCTCAACCTACTGAACCTACTGAAAATGTTTACTTTGAAATTCCTTCGGGTATGATAGAGAAACTGCTAGCTAATCCTTATACAGGAGATGGAACATTGCATCCCTATTTGCAGGTATGCCCGAGGATGTTATCAAGAGGAAGGTCTTCCCTTTATCTTTGAAGGGAAAGGCATTGACGTTGTTTAGGCTATGTGATGATATTGGATCATGGAACTACAAACGATTGAAATTGGAATTTCATCAGAAGTTTTATCCTTTGCATCTAGTTCATCGTGATCGTAATTATATATATAATTTTTGGCCTCGCGAAGGAGAAAGTATCGCTCAAGCTTGGGGGAGGCTTAATTCAATTTTATATTCATGCCCCAATCATGAGCTCTCAAGAGAAATTATTATTCAAAATTTTTATGTTCGTCTTTCTCTCAATAATCGCTCCATGCTCGATACTTCTTGTACTGGTTCTTTTATGATGAAGACTATTGAATTCAAATGGGATTTATTGGAAATAATTAAATGCAACTCTGAAGATTGGGATCTCGACGAAGGTAAGGAGTCAGGTATAACACCTAAGTTTGATTGTGTTAAATCTTTTATGGATACCGATGTTTTCCGTGAATTTAGCACTAAATATGGACTTGCCTCTGAGATAGTAGCTTCTTTCTGTGAATCCTTTGCTACTCATGTTGATCTCCCTAAGGAGAAGTGGTTTAAATATCATCCTCCCATTTAAGTAAAAGTAGTTGAACCTATTAAAGTTGAAGAAAATACTATTACTTATAATGTTGATCCTATTATTCCTACCGCTTATATTGAGAAACCACCTTTCCCTGTTAGAATAAAGGATCATGGTAAAGCTTCAACTGTGGTTCATAAGAGTAATACTAGAACACCCACACCCCCTGAGCAAATTAAAGTTGAACCTAGTATTGATATGGTTAAAGATATCTTGGCTGATAATATTGATGGGCATGTTATTTACTTCTGTGATGAAGCTGCTAGAATTGCTAGACCCGATACTAAGGGTAAACATAGACCTATTGTTGGCATGCCTGTTGTTTCTGTTAAAATAGGAGATCATTGTTATCATGGCTTGATATGGGTGCTAGTGCAAGTGCAATACCTCATTCCTTATACAAAGAAATTATGCATGATATTGCACCTGCTGAGATAGAAGAGATAGATGTTACAATTAAGCTTGCCAATAGAGATACAATTTCACCAATTGGGATTGTTAGAGATGTTGAAGTCTTGTGTGGGAAAGTTAAATATCCTACTGATTTTCTTGTTCTTGGTTCCCCACAAGATGACTTTTGTCCCATTATATTTGGTAGGCCCTTCTTGAATACTGTTAATGCTAAGATAGATTGCAAAAAGGATGTTGTTACTATTGGTTTAGGGGATATGTCTCATGAGTTTAATTTTGCTAAATTTCATAGACAACCCCATGATAAAGAATTGCCTAGTAAAGATGAAATTATTGGTCTTGCTTCTATTGCCGTGCCTCCTAATGATCCTTTAGAACAATATTTGCTAGACCATGAAAATGATATGTTTATGAATGAAAGAAGGGAAATAGATGAAGTATTCGTTAAACAGGGACATATTTTGAAACACAACTTGCCTGTTGAAATTCTAGGGGATCCTCCTCCACCCAAGGGTGATCTCGTGTTTGAGCTTAAACCATTATCTGATACTCTTAAATATGCTTATCTTGATGAAAAGAAGATATATCCTGTTATTATTAGTGCTAACCTTTCAGAGCAGGAAGAAGAGAAATTATTGAAAACTCTGAAGAAGCACCGTGCTGCTATTGGATATACTCTTGATGATCTTAAGGGCATTAGTCCCATTCTATGCCAGCACAAAATAAAATTGAAGAAATACGCTAAACCGGTTGTGGATCACCAACGAAGGTTAAATCCTAAGATGAAAGAAGTGGTAAGAAAAAAATACTAAAGCTTTTGGAGGCAGGTATAATTTATCCCATTGCTGATAGTCAGTGGGTAAGTCATGTCCATTGTGTCCCTAAGAAGGAAGGTATTACTGTTGTTCCTAATGATAAAGATGAATTGATCCCACAAAGAATTGTTACAGGTTATAGAATGGTAATTTATTTCCGCAAATTAAATAAAGCTACTAAAAAGGATCATTACCCTTTACCTTTTATTGATCAAATGCTAGAAAGATTATCCAAACATACACATTTTTGCTTTCTAGATGGTTATTCTGGTTTCTCTCAAATACTTGTGTCAAAAGAGGATCAAGAAAAGACAACTTTTACTTGCCCTTTCGGTACCTTTGCTTATAGACGTATGCCTTTTGGTTTATGCAATGCACCTGCTACCTTTCAAAGATGCATGATGGCTATATTCTCTGACTTTTGTGAAAAGATTTTGAGGTTTAGAGGGATGATTTCTCCATGTATGGAACTTCTTTTGATGATTGCTTAAGCAACCTTGATCGAGTTTTGCACAGATGTGAAGAAACTAATCTTGTCTTCAATTGGGAGAAGTACCACTTTATGGTTAATGAAGGTATTGTCTTGGGGCATAAAATTTCTGAAAGAGGTATTGAAGTTGATAAATGATAACCCACAAGTATAGGGGATCGCAACAGTTTTCGAGGGTATAGTATTCAACCCAAATTTATTGATTCGACACAAGGGGAGCCAAAGAATATTCTCAAGTATTAGTAGTTGAGTTGTCAATTCAACCACACCTGGATAACTTAATGTCTGCAACAAAGTATTTAGTAGCAAAGTAGTATGGAAGTAACGGTAACAGTGGCAAGAGTAACAGTAGCAGTTTTGTAGTAATTGCAACAGTGGCAGCGAAAAAGTGACTAAGCGAAGATCAATATGTGAAAAGCTCGTAGGGAAATGGACCAGTGATGGGTAATTATGTCGGATGCGAATATTTATGCAACATTTATAACATAGGGTGACACAGAACTAGCTCCAATTCATCAATGTAATGTAGGCATATATTCCGAATATAGTCATACGTGCTTATGGAAAAGAACTTGCATGACATCTTTTGTCCTACCCTCCCGTGGCAGCGGGGTCCTATTGGAAACTAAGGGATATTAAGGCCTCCTTTTAATAGAGTACTGGACCAAAGCATTAACACATAGTGAATACATGAACTCCTCAAACTACGGTCATCACCGGGAGTGGTCCCGGTTATTGTCACTTCGGGGTTGCCGGATCATAACACATAGTAGGTGACTATTGACTTGCAAGATAGGATCAAGAACTCACATATATTCATGAAAACATAATAGGTTCAGAGCTGAAATCATGGCACTCGGGCCCTAGTGAAAAGCATTAAGCATAGCAAAGTCATAGCAACATCAATCTCAGAACATAGTAGATACTAGGGATCAAACCCTAACAAAACTAACTCGATTACATGATAAATCTCATCCAAGCCTTCACCGTCCAGCAAGCCTACGATGGAATTACTCACGCACGGCGGTGAGCATAATGAAAATGGTGATGGAGGATGGTTGATGATGATGACGGCGACGGATTCCCCTTTCCGGAGCCCCAAACGGACTCCAGATCAGCCCTCCCAAGAGAGATTAGGGCTTGGCGGCGGCTCCGAATCGTAAAACGCGATGAATCCTTCTCTCTGATTTTTTTCTCCCCGAACGCGAATATATAGAGTTGGAGTTGAGGTCAGCGGAGCACCAGGGGGGTAGGCGCGCCCCCCACCCTCGTTGACAGGGTGTGGGCCCCCTGGTCTTGATTCTTTCGCCAGTATTTTTTATAAATTCCAAAAATATTCTCCGTGAAGTTTCAGGTCATTCCGAGAACTTTTATTTCTGCACAAAAATAACACCATGGCAATTCTGCTGAAAATAGCATCAGTCCAGGTTAGTTCCATTCAAATCATGCAAGTTAGAGTCCAAAACAAGGGAAAAAGTGTTTGGAAAAGTAGATACGATGGAGATGTATCAACTCCCCCAAGCTTAAACCTTTGCTTGTCCTCAAGCAATTCAGTTGATAAACTGAAAGTGATAAAGAAAAAAACTTTTACAAACTTTGTTTGCTCTTGTTGTTGTAAATATGTAAAGCCAGCATTCAAGTTTTCAGCAAAGATTATGAACTAACCATATTCACAATAACACTTAGGTCTCATGTTTACTCATATCAATGGCATAATCAACTAGCGAGCAATAATAATAAAACTCGGATGAAAACACTTTCTCAAAACAATCATAATATGATATAACAAGATGGTATCTCGCTAGCCCTTTCTGAAACCGCAAAACATAAATGCAGAGCACCTTTGAAGATCAAGGACTGACTAAACATTGTAATTCATGGTAAAAGAGATCCAGTCACAGTCATACTCAATATAAATTAATAGTAATGGATGCAAATGACAGCGGTGCTCTCCAACTGGTGCTTTTTAATAAGAGGATGATGACTCAGCATAAAAGTAAATAGATAGGCCCTTCGCAGAGGGAAGCAGGGATTTGTAGAGGTGCCAGAACTCGATTTTTGAAATAGAGATAAATAATATTTTGAGTGGCATACTTTCATTGTCAACATAACAACCAAGAGATCTCGATATCTTCCATGCTACACACATTATAGGCGGTTCCCAAACAGAATGGTAAAGTTTATACTCCCCCTCCACCAACAAACATCAATCCATGGCTTGTCCGAAACAATGGGTGCCTCCAACTAACAACAGTCCTGGGGGAGTTTTGTTTGCAATTATTTTGAATTGATTTGAGCATGGGACTGGACATCCCGGTGACCAGCCATTTTCTCGTGAATGAGGAGCGGAGTCCACTCCTCTTGAGAATAACCCACCTAGCATGGAAGATACAGATAGCCCTAGTTGATACATGAGCTATTCGAGCATGCAAAACAAAATTTCATTTGAAGGTTTAGAGTTTGGCACATACAAATTTACTTGGAACGGCAGGTAGATACCGCATATAGGAAGGTATGGTGGACGCATATGGAATAACTTTGGGGTTTATGGAAGTGGATGCACAAGCAGTATTCCCGCTTAGTACAAGTGAAGGCTAGGAAAAGACTGGGAAGCGACCAACTAGAGAGCGACAACAGTCATGAATATGCATTAAAATTAATAAAAATTGAGTGCAAGCATGAGTAGGATATAATCCACCATGAACATAAATATCGTGGAGGCTATGTTGATTTTGTTTCAACTACATGTGTGAACATGTGCCAAGTCAAGCCACTTGAATCATTCAAAGGAGGATACCACCCTATCATACCACATCACAACCATTTTAATAGCATGTTGGCACGCAAGGTAAACCATTATAAACTCCTAGCTAATTAAGCATGGCATAAGCAACTATAATCTCTAATTTTCATTGCAAGCATGTTTCATTCATAATAGGCTGAATCAGGAACGATGAACTAATCATATTTACAAAAACAAGAGAGGTCGAGTTCATACCAGCTCCTCTCATCTCAATCAGTCCATCATATATCGTCATTATTGCCTTTCACTTGCACGACCGAACGGTGTGGATAATGATAATAGTGCTTGTGCATTGGACTAAGCTGGAATCTGCAAGCATTTAATTCAAGGGAGAAGACAAGGTAATATGGGCTCTTTGTTAAATCAACAATAATGCATATAAGAGCCACTTCAACATTTTAATTATGGTCTTCTCCTCTCGACCCCCAAAGAAAAGAAAGGAAATAAAACTATTTACATGGGAAAGCTCCCAACAAACAAAAAGAAGAACGAGAAATCTTTTTGGGTTTTATTTTAATTATTACTACTACAAGCATGGAAAGTAAACTAGCTAAAAGGCTACAACAATTTTTTTTGGTTTTTCTTAAGGTTTATCAAACACACAAGAAGGAGGCTAGAAAAGAAAATAAACTAGCATGGATAGTACAATGAAAAAGTATGAGCACCGACAACTAGAATGAGTGTGTGAACATGAATGTAATGTCGGTGGGAAATACGTACTCCCCCAAGCTTAGGCTTTTGGCCTAAGTTGGTCTATGCCCACGGATCAAAGTTGTAGGTGGGGTCGTACTGAGATGCCGCAGCTATTGCCTCGTGAGCTGCAGCTTGAAGGCGAGCTGCCTCCGTCCTCCTCTCGTACTCGATCGCCTCCTCCCTGGTTATAGTATATCTCCTTTTTGCCTGAAAGACAAAGAAACAAGGAGCAGGGAGAGCAACATGGACAGTGCAACGTCTGTCAAAGATCAGTCGGTACTGGACGAACTGTTCATTCCTCTCAACAAACTGATGGCGAACCATAGCATTATAATCTAAATAAGCAGGAGGCAATTCCATATCATTTTCATGTATGGGTATCTCAAGATAATTAGCCACACGGGTTGCATAAATTCCACCAAACAAATCTCCACTGATACTGTTATTATGCAACCTACGTGCAACAATGCCCCCCAAGTTATTTTGTCTATCTCCTAACATAGCACTCTTGAGAACACTAAGATCTGGGACACACATGTGGCATGCTTCATCCTTACCATTTATGCATCTACCTATAAAGAGAGCAAAATAATGTATAGTAGGAAAATGAATGCTCCCTATGGTGGCTTGTGTTATTTCTCTAGATTCCCCCATGGTGATACTAGCAAGAAAATATTTAAACTCAAATTTGCGAGGTTCACTGGCACTACCCCATTGCGGGAGTTTACAAGCAGTATTAAAATCTTCTAATTCCATGGTATAAGATTTATTATAGAGATCAAATAGGACAGTGTGAGAATTGCGTGATGATTTAAATTTAAATCCTCTCACAAAGGAATCAGTAAGGTGGTAGTATTGAGGGCACTTATCTAACATGAAGCCCTCGAGTTCAGCGTTACGCGCATATGCTTCAAATTCATCCTTAATTCCTACTTGGACCATGAAATTTTCCGACGGCCATTCACAAGGCCGCACTTGAGCTTCTCTTGGTGGTTCATGGTCCGGCTCACGTATTGCGGGCCTGGATCCTTGCTTCCTTGAAGAACCACCTTGGTACATTTTCCTAACCATATTTCTTCCTCTGAAAAATTTCTGAAATTTTTAGTAACTCAAAATAAAAGTGAACGAAACTCAACAAAATTGATAGCATCTACCCCCACAAGTGCCTAGAGACTACATCATGCATTAGAACTACTTGGAACCAAATAAATTTGACATGCAAGCTCAAGAACAGGGTCACCTAAGCAGCAAGAATTTGCAAGGAATAAAGCACTAGAACAAAAACTAATTGGACCATTGGAGGAGTCACATACCGAAGAAAAATCCCCCAAAGCAGTTTTGTGAGTGGAGCTTTGAGAAAGGAGTTTGAAAATGGCAGCAAGATGAGCTAGAACTCGTGCTTGAGCTGGTTGGTGATTTTTTGGGAGGAAGGAGTGTGTGGGTACTGGAATAAGTGGAGGGGGCCACCAGGGGCCCACGAGGCAAGGGGCGCGCCCAGGGGGTGGGCGCGCCCTAGACCTCGTGGCCAGGTGCTGGCTCCCCCTGATGTGTTCTCAGTGCCAGATATTCTTAAATATTGTACAAAAAATCATATTTCAATTTCAGGGCATTTGGAGAACTTTTATTTTCAGGGTATTTTTTATTGCACGGATAATTCAGAAAACAGACAAAAATACTAATTTTTCTTTATTTAAT
Source organism: Triticum aestivum (assembly GCF_018294505.1). Classification (NCBI taxonomy): domain Eukaryota; kingdom Viridiplantae; phylum Streptophyta; class Magnoliopsida; order Poales; family Poaceae; genus Triticum; species Triticum aestivum. The sequence goes on from NC_057796.1 coordinate 22,096,288, forward strand.
CTAAATAACAGAAAGTAAAAGGAGGGTACAGAAGGTTATGCTCTCTAACTTCATCCATCTCATGCTCATCAAAAGGAATCCACTAACAAGGTTGATCAAGTCTTGTTAACAAACTCATTCTGAATCGCATGAGACCGGAGAATTTTCGAATAGCACTAGGTTACCTCAACGGGGATACGCACGTCCCCACTAATAAGAATATCATATTTCTTCTTGACAGTAGGAAGAGGAAATTCAAAACCTCCAACAATAATCGTTGAATTTTTTTAATAGAGTTGATACTGTGGACTTGAGGTTGTTTCCTCAGAAAGTGTACCGTATGCTCATTACCATTAACATGAAAAGTGACATTCACTACAAAAAACAGACACATCCGTGACATTTTGGGCCGAACGAAATTTTTTTATGTCATACATATGACACTTCTATGACGATAATTGTGACAAAACCCGGTATCATCATAGATGTGGTGGGCTCCTACTTCTATGACAAAAAATCATGACAGAAAATGGGATTTTCGTCCTGGGCGGGCCGGAGACGTAGCTTCATGACATTCTTTGGGCCGTCCATGACGTAAAAAACCGTGGTAGAAGCAAGGGCGAGGAAAATTTCGGGGAGTTCCCGGTTACGGTGGGAGGTCGCGGGCCAAGCGATGCGCGTTTCTCTCGTACACGTACGCGCGTGCGTGCGAGGCGTTGGCTCTAACTGAACCCGAGCAAGGCGTTGGGCTCTAACTGAACCCGAGCGATTGCACTGCAGGCTACGCGTTACCGAACCCGAGCAATCGATCGATGGCTGTTAACTAAACCCGATCGAGCAATTCCTTCGCTACTGCTGCTAACTGAAGCCGATGGATGCTGCCTCTCTGGATGAACAGTGAGCGTTGCGGGGCGGGGGGGGGTTGGATGAACAGTGAGCGGTGGCGTTGCCTCTGGATGAACAGGACCCCGTGGTGTGGAGGGCTGGCTGAACAGGACGACCCCGTGGAGGGCTGGATGAATAGTAGACGGTGGAGGGGTGCCCGTGGAGGGGTGGTTGAACAGTAGCTGGTGGAGTAGCGCGCGATTGAGGCTGGATGAACAGGAGCCCATGGAGGCTGGAGGAGGTCGACGGTAGCCCGTGGAGGCTGGAGGAGGTCGACGATAGCCCGTGGAGGCTGGAGGAGGTCGACGGTGGAGATGAACAGTATCCCGTGGAGTCCCGTTTTGCGGTACGCCACACCCCTCCCGATGAACAGGACCCCCGTTTCGACCGTAGCGCTCACACAAGTCCGTTTCGTCCGTTTTGCGGTACGCCACACCCCTCCCGATGAACAGGACCCCCGTTTCGACCGTAGCGCTCCAACACAAGTCCATTTCGTCCGTTTTGCGGTACGCCACACCCCTCCCGATCAATAGGACCCCCGTTTTGACCGTAGGAGGTCCGTTTCCTCCGTTTTGCGGTACGCCAGACCCCTCCCGATGAACAGGATCCCGTTTCGAACGTGGCCGGTCGAACACAAGGCCGTTTCCTCCGTTCTGCGGTACGCCAGGCCTCGTTTCCATCGCTTGTTCCGTCCAAGCCCTCCCGATGAACACGACGACGCATTCCGTTCCGACCCAGCCGGTTGGCTCCCACGCGTTCCGTTGCCTCCCGATGAACACGACGCATTCTGTTGCCTCCCCATGAACACGACGCATTCCGTTGCCTCCCCATGAACACGACGACGACGCTGTTTCTCCGTTCCGACACAGCCATGTACACGAGCCCTGGCCGTACGTATGCGCGAGTAGGCGTTCGGGACCCCGCCCGTATGTACACATACGTGGCTGTATTTTCTTTCTTGCACACTGGCCGCTGTACGTACGTGTACATATGTACGTACACGTTCGCGACCAGAATGACAACGCTACGTACACTTCGACTAGGTGGGTTCCGACTGTCAGGCAATTCCTTGCATGCGAAGATGTAGCTGGTGGGTCCCAGCAGTGAGGGGGGCGAATCGTTTTTTTTCTGACGCACTTCCTTGCGTGCGAAGATGTAGCTGGTGGGTCCCAGCAGTCAGGGGGAAACGTTTTTTTCGCGAAATACGGTGGCCCGTCCGGTGGGTCCCCGCTGTCAGGTGGACGAATAATTATTTTGCGCGTAATAAGGAGGCACTTCTTTGCTGCAGCCGTGGACCCAGCTGTCAGCCTCTCCACGTACAGTCCACGTCCGATGGAAGCCGTTCCTTGACCACGTTGACCACGCCGCGCCGAGAGCACCAAGGCGGTGGACGACGGGGAGGCCTAGGAAGGGGACGACGCGGAGCCAGGGAAGACGCGGTAGTGGATGCCCACGCGTAGAGGAGTACGAGGGTTCACTGGTTCGCTGTGGTGTGAGGCTGTCGTCGCCGTAGAATAACAGGGGGTGTGGGTGAGTAGAGGGATGGCCTGGCCAGCGATGGGAGTAGTAGGGGGCGGTGAGGCCTCCGCCGCATCGCAGCCGGCCACGGGAGGCAGGAGCACGAGGCACGACCGACGCTGGTTTGGGCGGCTGGAGCAAGAAGACCAGAGGTTGAAGAAGCACTACCGTCGTTGGATGGCATCGTACGGTCGCTGGAGCTAGAATCGTGCATATTGACTAAGTTGACAAAGCCCTCCGTCCTCGTCAACTTAGTAGGCCCACAAGTCAGCCTGCCACTATACTGGGTCCCAGCTAACAGGGGGAGTATTCTTTTTTTTGTGTAATAAGGAGGCACTTCCTTGCGTGCGAAGATATAGCTGGTGGGTCCGAGCTGTCAGCGGCGGTAACATTTTTTTCACGAAATGCAGAGGCCCTTTCGGTGGGTCCCAGATGTTAGGTGGAGGAATCATTATTTTGGGCATAATAAGGAGGCATTTCCTTGCATGCGGCCGTGGACCCAGCTGTCAGCCTCTCCACGTACAGTCCACTTCAGATGCATGTCGCTCGTTGACCACGTTGACCAGGCCGCGCCGAGAGCACCAGGGCGGTGGACGACGGCGAGGCCTAGGAAGGGAATGACACGGAGGCAGGGAAGACTCGGCAGTTGTTTCCCACGCGGAGGGGAGTACGACTGTACGAGGGTTTATTGGTTCGTCTGCCGTCACCGGAGAATAACAGCAGGTGTGGGTGAGTACAGGGATGGCTAGGCCAGCGATGGGAGTACGGTGGGGCGGTGAGGCCTGCGCGGCAGCACAGCCGGCCGCGGGGAGGAGGGAGCAGGCAGTCCCGCCGGCGCTTGTTTGAGCGGCTGGAGCAGGAAGAGAAGAGATTGAAGAAGCACGACGGCCGTTGGATGGACATCGTACGGTCACTGGAGCTAGAATCGTTCATATTGACTAAGTTGACAAAGCCCTCCGTCCCCGTCAACTTAGTAGACCCACAAGTCAGCCTACCACCATGGTGGGTCCCAGCTAGCAGGGGGAGTATTCATTTTTTGTGCGTAATAAGGAGGCACTTCCGGTGGGTCCGAGCTGACAGCGGGGGGAACGTTTTTTTCGCGAAATACGGTGGTCCGTCCGGTGGGTCCCAACAGTCAGGGGGAAATGTTTTTTTCGCGAAATATGGTGGCCCGTCCGATGGGTCCCAGCAGTCAGGGGGAAACGTTTTTTTCGTGAAATACTAGTGGCCCATCCGATGGGTCCCTGCTGTCAGGTGGAGGAATAATTATTTTGCGCGTAATAAGGAGGCACTTCCTTGCGGCTGCCATGGACCCAGCTGTCAGCCTCTCCACGTATAGTACTCTTCCGATGGAAGTCGGTCGTTGACCACATTGACCACGCCGCGCTGAGAGCACCACGGCGGTGGACGACGGCGAGGCCTAGACGCGGAGCCGGGGAAGACGCGGCAGTGGATGCCCACACGGAGAGGAGTACGAGGGTTCACTGGTTCGACTGCGGTGTGAGGCTGCCCTCGCCGCAGAATAACAGGGGGAGTGGGTGAGTGGAGGGATGGCCTGGCCAGCGGTGGGAGTAGTATGGGGGCGGTGAGGCCTCGCGGCAGCACAGCCGGCCACGAGAGGCAGGAGCATGCGGCACGACCGGCGCTGCTTTGGGCGGCTGGAGCAAGAAGACCAGAGGTTGAAGAAGCACCACGGCTGTTGGATGGACATCGTTGACCATGCCGCGCCGAGAGCACCAGGGCGGTGGACGACAGCAAGGCCTACGAAGGGAATGACACGGAGCCGGGGAAGACACTGCAGTGGCTGCCCACGCGGTGGAGAGTACGAGGGTTGACTGGTTCGGCTGCCGTCGCCGGAAAATAACAGGAGGTGTGGGTGAGTAGAGGGATAGACAGGCCAGGGATGCGAGTATGATGGGGCCGTGAGGCCTACCCGGCAGCACAGCCGGCCACGGGAGGCGGGAGCAGGCGGTTCCGACGGCGCTGGTTTGGGTGGCTGGGGCAGGAAGATCAGAGACGGAAGAAGCACGATTGCCGTTAGATTGACATCTAATGGTCTGACGCTGGTAGAGTCAATTGTTGACTAAGTTTCTTTTTTGAGAACCTTGAGTACGCATGAACTTAGTTGGCGCACAAGTCAGCCTCCACATCTGTGGCAGACAACATAGAGCCCATTTGCTATTTTTTAATAATTTGCAGCCCATTTGCTAATTCTTAAGTAATTTATTACGGCCCATTTTCTGCCCAGGACCACGGTCAAAAAGTTCAACCTTATTTTGCATATTTTGGTGGAGTCCAAACTGTTGTAATGCCGAAATGATAAACATTTTTTAAGAACTTATTGATTTGCCAAAAAAATCGTTTTGTTTTTGTAAGCAAATAAGACGTGGGACAATTGAGTTGGTTTAAGGGAAAACCAGTGGTAAAAATATCAGCGCTGGGAGGGAAAAAATAACAAAAATAAGGATGTAAATATGAAAAGGGAATTTTATGTGTTTTCAATATAATGATACGTGTATATGAACTAGTAAAACTATAGGTAGAGATTAGAAAACGGATGTAGGACGTGCGTTTCAAGAGGAAAATAGAACGGGGCTGTGTGTTTGATTCAGTAATAAAAACTGCCTGCGGATGTTGTAAGACAAGATATAACTAACGTTGGCGGGCCAGAGGCCAGTAGATACCTGCTGGATCTTTGTGCCCCGTTGTCGTCATGGGCTGGGCCTGTTAAAAACAAAACCAACCTTGGGCAGTCTACAGCCCAGTTGAGACTTGCTCGACCTGAAAAAACAATATACGTGCTCAATAAACGAGAGAATTCTGCAAGTACAGACTGATAACTGGGATGCAGCAGGGATATTGTTTTTTCATCTTGATAATAAGTGCATGCACTTGTTTCGAAAAAATTGGAGAACTGGAAATTCGAACGGCAGGTGCTTATGCTACCCATCAAATAAAAATTAGGTGCCTGGAAATTCGTTTCGAAACAAATGATTCAGCTTTATATCCACGTCGACCCTCAACATGATGGTTGGAAGCAAATGCAAGTTCATACCAAAAGAGCGTTAACAACAATACCAACTTGCGGACGACAAGGTAGTACTACTACCAATACCAAACTAACTTATAATCTTTTTACTCCTGGCCCTAGTGTTCGTCTGGTAGAAAATCTTGCAGAGGACCATCTCCCGCTCCTTCTCTTGCTCCAAGTGCCCGAGGTGGTACTGGTGCATCACCCAGTTGATCCTCTGCTGGTCAAAGTTCTTGTTGGTGTGCAGCACCAGAACCTTTTTTGCTGCCCGTCTGTCGGCCGTTGACCATCACCGGCAAGGTATTGCCGGTCTTGTGCCACATCGCGTGCATGCCGCACTCCAACTGTATCTTGTGACGCGTCCACGTGCCCCTTTTGAATGCCCTGGAATTGCGCTGGAAGAAATCCTTCCTTAGGCCACTCAGTGTGATACCTGCAGTATTGTGGAATACAGGTTTTAGTGTACATAGTTGGCATTTTCATAACATCTTTGGCATGTTGCAGTCACTTGTTTCACTTTTTATTAACTGTCAAATTGTAATTGCTTCACCAGGTCTGCGTCTAAAAAGAAAAATAGAGCTATAAACGAAGGAATATGTTTGTGCAAGTAGACGGCCGATCAGTGTCTTACCTGGAAGTTTCTCAGGTTGGGTGTAGCATATGCCGTGCTCGCTGTCGATGGTTGGTATGAACAAATCGATCAGAGACTGAAATCTCACGCTGTTAGCACTCACTTTGGCCTCAAGGTGCTCGATCAGCTCCTGATCCGTGGGATCGAATTTGACGCCAGCCGGCAGCACGGGCCAATCCTTCTTCGACTTGCATCGGTAATTCCAGTTATATGGTACTCAATGTATGATCAATCGACTGTTTTAAGTGAATGATGAAAGATTTCGACACATAAGTGGTACTCCAAATCTGATGTCCAGAATACCCGAACACGCCGCCGGGATTCTGTGTCACCTCACGCGCAGCGTGTTGTCACGTCAATTCAATGTGTGGACATGATGAATAATTTGACCGACGTATACTAGTGCTGCTACTGTACTACTTACTAGTCGTATTTAGTTTCACAATTTATACATAGGTTTAACTAACAAGTACGCACTTGAAGCCTAACTGATATATATATATATATATGGCTTCTGCACAGCATCTCCATCATCATTATCAGTACATCCTACGCACGTGAGTTAGGATGCACTTGATCCCAGGAAGGTATCTATCCTTCAAACTAGAGGAGTGCTTCAAACAAACAATAGTACATAATATCCAACAAAAGAGGGTCGTGCTACAGCAGCAGAATACATGGCTCAGTCTAGATATCAGCACGAATCAAGTTGTGCATATTTTCTATTGGCATGAACCACATCGCCGCATGTCGGGTTTGCAAAAGCCATCCATCGCATGGAAGCTTGATGCCTTTCACACACTGAAGATTATCTGGCAACAAGCTGTGTCGATGAATCTCTGGATATGGTGATTCATGAAACCCATGGTATGATGTGTAAACACAGTCCCCCCTCGCGAATGGTAGTTGCATAGCACGATAATCATCGCCGGTGATATGATCGATGATTGGTTGGATGATCGGATAATTGAGCCCGAGGAACAAGGAGTGGTTGCCGAGGCTGTAAACCCGCCTCCAGTTGAATACGCCTGGCCCAACAGAGCTGGGATCTTTCTCGAACACGAAGCAGCCATAGCCATCAATGTCACGAACGCCCCATGCATTGTACTGCATGTGGTTTGATGTAATGGTTTGGTCAATTTGGTACGTGCGAATGAGCATCAAATGACCGCTGTCAGCTGAACGAGCGATAAACCACCACCCATCGGCTGGTATGATTCCAGGTCCTGGAATCATGAAGGCCAGCGCATTTGCGTCTGCTGCAACAATTCAAATTGGAGACCAAAAGGACCAAAATAAACAATCATGTTCACAGTATGTGTGGAATTAAGATTATCATAACAGTGACACATATCATAGACAGAGAATTGCAATGTCGTGGTCATAATCATACCCCAAGTTAAGAAAATAAGCCAATGGCTTTCATATTCTAGCAATATGTCATGGTTCAAACATCATGTAACAATGAGAGGAAAACAACTATGACAGCGCCTACTCATATTCTACCATAGCACTTACTACTCCTGTTCTCATATCAACTCTAAGCAATAACATGCGTTGTTATAAAAATCTTGTAAATGAGAGTAACATATAGCAATCATGATGTTATGCTCATAATATGTATTCTAACAATCATTAGATGCCAATTCTTCTCATATCAACTCTAACAATAACATGTGTGGTCATAAAAATCTAGGAAATGAGAGGAACATATAGCAATGATGTGGTTATATACATGCTATGTATTCTAAATTTGTAACAAATGAACAGGCAGTCGTATTCATAAGGTAAAGATGAGATGAGATAGAACAATTACACGACGATAGATTCCACCAGTATAGGAAGCCAATCTGTGCGTCGACCGCGTAAACGATCCCATCATGCACTATAGCATCAGATAGAAATGTTGCCTCAACAGGATTGATGATGAGCCATAACCATGTATGGCGGCCGGATTCCAGATAGACTAATCCCATGTTGGACAAGGCAATGAGCTTGTAATCCATGTAGTCTTCTGATGGTGTGGGCACTTCGCAGATTACAACTTTCTGCAAACAGAGGTCGAGCCAAAAGCTTGAGGCGTCTCGTGCGTAGTAGGCAGGAGTGTCCGGCGGGCCGCGAGGCTCGATGGCGGCGGTATCCAACAATGGAAGGGTGATCTCTCGCTGGGTGTAGATATCCACAAGATGCCACGGACTACCGGAGTGGTGGATGAGGACGATCCAGTTGGCCTTCATGCCCGCCCAGTAGTGGCCGCGCATGAAGGATAGGTGGACGGGTAGTGGTAGCATGTTGAGGGCCACCACGGCAACCTCCGTAGGATTGTCAAGTCAGTGTCTGGGCCACTTGCGAGGATCGGGCATCAGCAAGCAGGGTGTCTTGAAAAGAGCCGGCCGGTTGTAGACGAGTAGACGGTACAAAGACACCGAGCATGCGGCCAGACGGACGGTGCTGAGTAGGTCCATACGATTACAGATCTGCTCCAAGAGAACATCGGGGAGGGAATTCCAATCGCGGCTCTGCGTGTCAGTCGGCTCTGCCATTGGGGTTTTCGGTGCCTGCGAGCAAGCAGGGAAGTGGATTCGGGCGAGCGAAGAAGCTTCTCCTCGTGTGGCCGAGCAGTGAGCGGGGGGATATGGTACGCGCGAGCTACCAAGGAAGATGGCGCGGGCGGGCGAGCAGTGAGCGGGGGTAAATGGTGTGCGACCGACGATGGGGAAGAGAGGAGGAAGAAGAAGAGAGGAGGAAGAAGAGTGGAAGACGGGGAAGAAAGTGCATTAAATCTCAATTCTACTAGTACTACTACCAGGATATATTGTCCTTCCACTACTAGGAAAAGGGCTATAGATGATATGGCCACTAATGGCGCACCAGACATGTGGTGCGCCATTACTATATACTAATGGCGCACCATGTGTTGGTGCGCCATTAGTAATATATTACTAATGGCGCACCTGGTGTTTGGTGCGCCATTAGTAGTTTTAAAAAAAAAGTAAAAAAAATTGTTACTAATGGCGCACCGTGGTATAGTGCGCCATTACTAGTTGACATAGTAATGGCGCACCACACCCACCGTGCTCCATTAGTAGTTTTGAAAAAAAATATAAAAAAATTGTTAGTAATGCCGAGCCCCACCTCCCCTCGCCCCGTCGCCCCCCTCCCCTCGCCGCCCCCTTGCCCCACCTCCCCTCGCCCCGTCGCCCCACCGTCCCAACCACCCGCCGCCGCCGCCGCCACCCGCCACCGCCCCCTGGCCCCACCGCCCCTCGCCCCGTCGCCCCCACCGCCCGCCACCGCCCCGGCGCCCCGTGGCCCCCACCACCCACCACCGCCCCGGCGCCCCGTCGCCCCCTGGTGCCCCGCCGCCCCCACCACCTGCCCGTCGGCCCCTGCGCCCGCGCCGCCGCCCCTGCGCCCGCGCCGCCCCCGGAGCCAGGCTCGCCGCGGGCCCCCTGTGTCCGCCTCGCGCCCCCCGGAGCCAGGCCCGCCGCCGCTGCCCTAACCGCGGCCGTCCACCACCACCCCCTGCCGCCGGAGCCAAGGTGAGCATTTTTTTTGTTTTTTTCTACTGTTTTTCTTTGCTGTTTAGGTTTAATTAGGTTATTGATAGGTTTAGGTTAGTGGTTGGTTTAGGTTAGTGCTAGATTTAGGTTTAGATAATTAGAAGAAGAAGAAAGTTGAAAAAAAGAAGAAGTAGAAGAAGAGGAAAAAGGAAAAAAAAGGAAGAAGAATAAGAAGAAAGTTGAAAAACAGAACAAGAAAGGAAGAAGGAGAAGAGGAGGAGGAGGAAGGAGAAGAAAGAAAAAGGAGAACAAGAAAAGAAGGGAGGTGGAGAAGAAGAAAATTTCCTTCATGCTGCATCACTCCTTCATGCTACTGTATTAGACAATGAGTTGATGAAAAAACCCGCTTGCTTTGCCATGAGCCTGAAAGTGTTGTTTGAATGGTGATTTCTAGACATCACTAGTGGTAAATAAAAATAAGAAAAGAGGTGCTAATGGCATAGTAATCAAGGTACCAACGAGCTATGTGATGGTTTTACGGATGCAATCCAGAATGTCGCCATTCTGCAAAGCAAGCTATAATGTTGATTATCTTCTGCTCAAAGCAAACTAGTGGTAACTTCGGAAGTGCATTGGTGTAGTTGATTATCTTCTGCTCAAAATTTATGCTGCTATAATGTTGTATGATAATGTTGTAAGGGTACTAATTGGTCTCTTCTGCTGCTTATCAGAGATGGGGGGAAGCAGCCACCGCCGCTCTGGCTCACCGGAGTACGAGTTGGATGCTTTCGAGTTCTTCAGTATCAGCCACGAGGCAGGTATATAAAACGAGAGATCTCCCCTTCACCCATCTCATTATGATAACTCTGTTGTTTGCTACATCACTCCTTGTCCCAAATTGCCGAGGCTGCCTGACACTTTTATGAACATGCTGGGTGAAGATCCGCCAGATAATGTGAAGCTCCGACAGGCCGGCAGCGGGGTTCGCAGGCTGTGGGACGTGGAGTTGGTGATCGGGGAGGGCAACATGTACCTGTGCCGTGGCTGGGAGAAGTTCTACAGTGCCTACGACCTGCGGACCGGGTACTTTCTTCTCTTCAGGTACGATGATGACGCCACAATGCTCATCGTGAAGGTTTTCAACACGACTATGTGTCGCATGCGCTACGCTGACGACGAAGATGCCAGTGTGTTCTGCCTCTTCTTATTCCTCTACATTTGGCTTTGTCTCACATCGATTGTTAACGGTCATTGTTGCATTTGGACAGGCAATGGGAGTAGCAGCAGCGACACTGGCTCCAGCAAAGCAGCAGCGATTATGGCTGTAGCAAAAGCAACAGCGATTCTGTCTTTAGCGAAAGCAGCAGCGATTCTGGCAGCAGCTATGACAACAAGAAGGATGATCCGGACTGGAGTGGGGGAGAAGAGGAGCAGAGTGGGGATGAGGAGCTACAGGATGATGATGGGCATCAGGCTGAGGATGACCTAGCGCTGGTGGTGGCTGACCAAGGGCAAGAGATGGTGGTGGCTGACCATGGGCAAGAGATGGTGGTGGCTAACCATGGGCAAGAGATGGTGGTGGCTGAGGATGACCTAGCGATGGTCGTGCCCGTCCTGCCTGAAGGTGGCCCCGCGATGGTGGTGGTGCCTGACAATGACCACGCAGCGGTGGTGGCGCCGGCGATCCCACAGCTGGGCGACATGACCACGCCAATTGTGGTAGAGGACTACATCCCACAGCTGCCTCCACCGCCTCGAGCTCGCCGCTCTTGGCGCATCAGGCTGAGGAAGGAGAAGGAGAAGAACAATGAGAACTGAACTATGTCAGGTATGTCAGATCTCCAAAATGATATATATATATATATATATATATATATATATATACTTAGTTACCTATGTTATCTCTAATATGCTTAGTTTCCTATAGGTTAGCTCCAAAATAACTTATGTTAGCACAAAATGATCAAGTTTACATAATAAGCTTATAGTCTTCTTCTTATTCTTCTTCTTTTCCAAAATGACATAGGTTAGCTTCATTTTACCTAAGTTGGCTCTAATATGCTAACTTAGAGCTTATATGCTTAGTTTCCTATAGGTTAGCTCCAAAATAACTTATGTTAGCACAAAATGATCAAGTTTACATAATAAGCTTATAGTCTTCTTCTTATTCTTCTTCTTTTCCAAAATGACATAGGTTAGCTTCATGCATTTTACCTAAGTTGGCTCTAATATGCTAACTTAGAGCTTATATGCTTAGTTTCCTATAGGTTAGCTCCAAAATTACTTATGTTAGCACAAAATGATCAAGTTTACATACTAAGCTTATAGTCTTCTTCTTATTCTTCTTATTCTTCTTCTTTTCCAAAATGACATAGGTTAGCTTCATTTTACCTAAGTTGGCTCTAATATGCTAACTTAGAGAGCTTATATGCTTAGTTTCCTATAGGTTAGCTCCAAAATTACTTATGTTAGCACAAAATGATCAAGTTTACATAATAAGCTTATAGTCTTCTTCTTATTCTTCTTATTCTTCTTCTTATTCTTCTTCTAGTATTCTTCTAGTGTTCTTCTTCTTCTAGTATTCTTCTAGTCTTCTTCTTCTTCTTCTCTTCTTCTTCTTCTTCTTCTAACTTCTTGTTTATCATTTTGCAGATTTGATTTAATTCACGGAAGCTTGCATGGATGGAGTGCTTCTTTTCCATTTGTGTTTTTATTTTGTATCAATGTGAAACTTTTGTGAATTGATGGATAACGGTGTTGGATGAACAATGTGAAACTTTTGTAATATGTAACGATGCAACTATGTGTTGGCTATGTATGTATATATGATGAAACTTGTGTGTTGGATATGATTGTTATATGGATGCTTGTTGTATATATATATATATGTGTGTTGGATATCTCATATGTGAAATAGTGACCTGAGATTAAGAAAAAACAAAAAAAAATAAAAAAATTGTTACTAATGGCGCACTTCCATGTGGTGCGCCATTAGTATACCAGATACGACTGGCGCACCTGTGGGATACTAATGGCGCACCTGTGGTGCGCCATTAGTATACCAGATACTAATGGCGCACCAGCGGTGCGCCATTAGTAAAAAATACTAGTGGCCTGGTGCTAGTGGCACACCAGTAGTGCGCCATTAGTAGGCAAAACTGGTGCGCCACTAGTATGCCTTTTTCTAGTAGTGTTCGGAGTGTAAATAGTTACACCGATGACATGTGGGTCTACCACAAGAGGGCCCATATGTCAGTTAATGGAGGACAGAGGTGCGTAGGCGTATTTGCGGAAGCGTGCTCTACTGGCAAACATGATGGCAGTACTGGGTAAGGCTGATTTAGTAACACCAACACGCTGGTTCAACTTATTAATTACGTGTCCCATCTGCTCCAGCGTGTATTGTCACTTCACTGCGAAGACTAGTTGAATAGTTCTCTCTGACCGAGATGGGGAATAATGGATCGCGAGGACTTCCTTTCTACAGTATCCCTATGCCTGTACGCTCACTTCACTCATTTTGCTCCGTACCTAGTCACTTGTTGAAATCTGTAGAAAGACAAATACTCCATATTTGGGAACAGATGGAGGCTTTTACTCCGTATTTGGGAACAGAGGGAGTATCACCATATGGAGGGAATAGAGGAAGCTTGAAATATGAACATGTCAATGCGAGGGAGTAAGCCCCATGCATGCATGCATGCAACATGCAACACTCACACGTACACATGGACACACGCAACACTCACGCACCCATGCGGCACACAGCACACGACGCAACACACACGCTCACGCTCAAGTGCTCAACCTACTCCCTACGTCCGTGAAAGACTGTACATTTAGAGATTTACACATTGACCAGGGCATAATTAACGCCCAAAAGTAGCAGACTTATGTGCGCATGCGACCATTGAGAGAAGAATATTAAATGAAGGTCGTTGCATGCTGTAATTAAGGATAGATATGTAGCCTATACCTACAGCACAAGTTGGTGCATTAGTCAATCAATATCGATTTAGATTAAAGGCTAAATGCATTGGAAGTGTAGATGTACATCATGTACTACACTCTTTGTTTTATAGCCGATGTACACTCTTTGTTGGAAGACCGAGGGAGTACCGTGCATGCACTCACATACACAGCTAGGGCGGTTCGCGCGCAAGGGTTGGACTCGTGTCGCGCCTGCGTAAAGTTTTGTTTAACTGATTTCTTTGCTCTGCCAACTGGCAAGTGGGACCCAGAAACCAGGTGACAATTGAACCAGTCAACAAAGTGCCACGTCGACTATGTGGCCGATCAGTAGGGTGCAATACGGTGCTCTACGATGAGCTAGTGATCGTATAATCACCGCAAAACTATATATAGTGACCGTAGAGCGTATTGTTACATACGTTGACCGCCAGTGTATTTTTCTCCTTTCAAATTAAGCCATATTCATCGGAAAGGACGCAGTATGGACTACTAGTACTAGTACTGCTTTGATGTGTCCCATCAACTCGCCGAACGAGGAGAAGCTTGCTTACTACGCCTCTCCCTCGCCCACGCGCGCGGTGGTTCACAGGACGAGGAGAGGGTTTTGACTACAGCGCCCTCTCCCTCTCCCTCGCCCTCGCGGTGGACGTGCAGCAGTTCAATCAGTGTCAGATTGCCAGAAGCATATTGTACTGTAGTATCATCATTGTTGGACCTTTCGAAGAGGCGAAGAGCCAAGTGCAAGGTTCACACGAGTACGAACTGTTGAACCTCCCGAAGAGGCAAAGAGCCAAGCGCAAGGTTTTATAGGAGTTGTCGTCCTAGTAGGAGTGTACTACAACTATAGCGAACGATGCTACTGTATGATGCCGCCACGTCACGTATATCCAAAGTTGTGCCACCTTTTTTTTCTCAAAGAGCGTGTTGGAGCCCGTGCAACAACCACACAAGTTGCACGTACACATAACACATTTACTAGTAATAAATTCTAAAGGACAAATGCCAGTATGCCACACACGTTCATCTCCAATTCATGTGATAAATTTGTGCACGACTAGTCTACATATATTCACAGCGCTACCATTCACAATTACCGTACTCCACTTACACGTTATAGATGGGCTACATGTCCTCCTCCAGGTTCCAGTCCCAGGTGTTCTTCATGGATGGCACGATCCATAGCGGTGGGCAACAAGAATCATTGTCACAGCTTTCTACTCCAGTTCCACACGATGGAGACTCATCCAAGCTGAAGCGGCATAAATTAGGGATAGCGTGTCCCAGCATGTCGTTCATCCGGCGGTGCACACTGAAGACACAACCATGCTTCATGAACGGCAGGCCTTCCGTGTCGTGCACGGAAGGTGGCATCCGCTTCACAATGGGGTAGCTGTCCCCGATGGAAAGTGAGTACTCTCCAAGAGTGTTCCTCGGCACCCACGTAGCATCACGGGGGTCGAACTCGGCGCCATTCATCTGGTACACGCGGCATCCCAGATCTGGACACATGGTGACGTACATAGTCAAGGTCCATGCATAATAATGTTGTGCTCAAATATGGCGGCTAGTGGGTTCAAGTCTTCAAGGGCCTAGCTAGCCATGCGCGTCCTCCAAGGTAAAAAGTACTCCTACTAGTACTACGTAGTACTAAGTATACTACTAGTACAACAATGAAAGAGAAGGCGAGAGGGTTAAAAAATGGAATACCTAGGTAGATGGTGACGGTCCGATCGTGGTAGATTGTGTGACCATGTTGCACATCAGTGGTACCATGGGTAACGACTGCTAAGATAGTTGATCCCAATATGCCAAAGTCAGCTACAAGGTTCCAGGTTAGACCGAATCGCGGATGCAAATGCACATCCAGGATCGGCGATATTATTTTGATCGGGGGATGACTGGTCCCTGCAAAATAATGGAGTACCGTTAGGGATGCAAATGATGGTTTGTGCATTCCGTTTGTAATCTCGCGTACCGTAGGATGGCAACCAGATGAAACAAGTCCCCTGGCTTGTCACCGCGAAGATGCGGCCTAGATGGCGCACGGCGTCTTCGAACGTGTAGGGGTACAAATCTGCCGCCGCCAACATGTGCCAGCCTCTGCTGTTACTGCCTCTTGCATTGATGGCAATCCTTATGTCGAACACCACGATGAGATAGTAATCGTCGTAGCCGCGTCGCTTTGTCGGCGGGTCCGCAATTGCTATCTTCTTCACTCTCATGTAGGCATCATCATACGTATTCAAGCCCAGCCAGTCCGGAAGGCCGATCCCAATGGTGGAGAAGGGGTCTACCGGAACGGCCGCACTGCTGTGGATGTTGTGCAAAATGATGGTGGTATCCGGCCGGAGGTATGCAAGCCAATCTTCGTTGGCACCGACCCAGACCTATATATAAGACGGTGGGCAGCGGAGAAATTACGGGATGGAAATGGAATAACTAAGTACTACATGATCAAACTCCATTACTGACCTGCTCATCGGACAAAATCTGACTACCTCTCAACGTCGGCAACTCTAGCGGAGTCAACGTGCAACCATGGCCAGGGAGCGGTGGACTGTTCGAAGGATTGTCCCATAGAAGAACCTTCTCCTCGAGGACGCATGGAAGACCAAGAAGCATGGCCTTCTCCCAAGCCTGTTTAAGCAGCGTCTTGAAAAAGTTGGTGCAGGAAGCACCGAGTCTTGCGGCGGTGAGGACGTCGGGGCGGCGTGCGATTTCTCCCAGAGGATCGTCGTCCAAGGTCTCCCAGCCCCGACGAGGAGGAGAACCGCCTGGCGAATCCATGGGAGCAGCGACGAACTGCCTTCTCTTCGGGGGGAGGGGAACCGGCGAGGAGGAGATAAGAGCGTAGTAACCGCAGGGCCTCGTCCCTTCCAAC
The DNA here is from genome assembly GCF_018294505.1 of Triticum aestivum. Taxonomy (NCBI): domain Eukaryota; kingdom Viridiplantae; phylum Streptophyta; class Magnoliopsida; order Poales; family Poaceae; genus Triticum; species Triticum aestivum. The sequence continues at coordinate 22,112,688 of NC_057796.1, forward strand.
GGTAGACCGTTCCTCAGCGAAGGGGTGAGGCTATTATTTACTACTAGTACTAGCATTATGGAACGTTGTGGGATTGCATTATACTGTAAATAATAGCACTAGTAAGTAATTTTTGGCACTAGGTAGTAGTTTTTGGCGTGGATTAAGAAATTTTGGGTATGTTTTTGCCATTTTTTGTACACGCCAACTAGTGTCAAAAAACGTCTTACATTACATGATGGAGGAGTACGTACTCGTACTGTAGCAGTACTACTACTACTTTTTCTCAACTAGTAGTGCGATGTACTGTACTTCTAGTCTAGTCTAGTATAGTGCACCAGTTTTGAACTCTTGAATCTCAGGGCCAAGGAGCTACAGTTGGAAGTGGAGGGTACTACTGTTCTCTAGAACCATCGTTGTACTATCAATGCAGGGAAAGTACACCTGCGTAGTGGCCTCGTGGGTACTCTCGGTGCTCTATTCAGCTGCTCCTCTCACGTAGCTGGCCTACTCAGCCGCTCCTCTCACGCACACACTAGCAGCCTGTTTATCAGCCACGGTTACTGCGGGGGCAGAACATTTGAGTTATTTGATACAGCGAGACTAGGCTTTTCGCTTCCATTTGTGGAGGTGTAATGGATCTCGTCGAACTTTGTTGGTAGTTCCTTCTTTATGAATGAGATGAAGCAAAGCTTTTGCCTCCATTTCAAAAAAAACACGTCAAGAGGAATTTCTTTTATAGTAGAGCCGATGATGGAGTGAAGTCCATGCGTGCAAGACCACAAGCTACAGAGTAGTAGTAGAGCACTTTACGTACAGAGCCATATTGCACAGTTCCCAATGCCCCGCCAGGCTTTTCCGGCTCCTCGAGCTTAATTGGGAGGCGCTAGTTGAAATATGCTACTAGCTGATGAGGAAGCTGCATGCGAGGTGCGGCTAGGGCGAGCACGCGAGCCACGGGATGCTGGCAAGGAAAAGCTGTTCACGTGGCTAGGCTATCCACTGCACCCAGATTGTGGTGCCACACGTCCGTTTGATTTCAAAACTCAAACTACCCGTGTAAAATATTGGCTCGCAGCGAAGTGTAGTAGTACTATTTTAAAAAAAGGCCGCCGTGCGTTCGGCCGGGATCAAACCCACAAAACGAGGTATACACTCCCGCGACCACTAGTAGTACTCGTTGGAGTACAACGCAACCTAGAATCGCCTTTTGTCGCTAGTAGTACGTACATTGTTCCTTACAAGAAACCCGTAATAATGCAAGAAACCACTAAAATGGCGTTATAGGCACGTTTCAACCCATGTCCCTGTTTGGATACATTTGTTGTCAATCTAACCCTGCCATCCAAACACCACTTTGGTTAGAGTTAGTTGAGGGTTAGAATCCAACTCGAACCTCTGACAGGGCCCATGTCTCCCATTAAGTCAACGTCTTCTATTCGACCGGCCGTTATGACTTGTCGGACCTACATGTCAGTCTACACAAAAATCCCCGAGTGACCTCCTACCTCTGGCCCATCCACCTAGTCATCCTCGGCCATGGGACGCAGCTACCGCTGCTGGCAGAAGGCGAGGTCAAAACCGCCCGCGGTGCGGAGCCCATGTTGCAGCAACCCGGATGCCAGCTCCGTCCGGCGCTCGCAGCCACTAGCTAGCCAAGATAGCTCCATCCAGCTGCTTGTTTGCAAGGTTTGTTAGCTAGATTGGCACGGCAGCGCGGCGGCTTGCTCACGCTCGCCGCGCTAAGGTCAGCCATCTGGCTCGAGTGAAGGCCAGTGCGGCGGCTTGCTCGCTTGTGAGTCACGCTCGGGCCAGCCTGCCAACCCGTGAGGAGGCCAGCGCGGCGTCCGGCCCGTCCGGCGGAACGGCGGCCAACTCTCTCATCACTGGCGCCACCGACGAACACACATCAGTACTGTTTGAAGTAATGTTTAGGAAAAATAATGATTTGAGGGGGAATAACAGGATAGAAGGTCAGACGTGGGTCCCTCGTGTCAACGGTCAAAAAAATGTGTTGGTTTAAGCTGCTTCGTCAGCACGGACGTGTGGGCCAACCCTGTCATAAATGGGTTTAAGCGAACGTAATCGGTAGGAGTACTAGGTAGTAGTTTTTGGCGTGGATTAAGAAATTTTGGGTATGTTTTTGCTATTTTTTGTACAATAGATTCTTCCTAGGGCTGGTTGAAAGTGGTAGTTTTTTGTTAAATACTCTACATATTGTAATAGGAGTGAAAGTTAAGCTTTGGAAGCCAATAAGCAAGGCTAGTTACATAGTGCATATGTGTACATGATTGAAAGTAAATATCAACCATGAGTGACTAATATCTTGATGGAAAACTCGAAACTATGGAATACTAGGAAAAAATGCATGGTTGGAAATACTAGCAATGTTCATGTGCGTTGCAACGAATCATAATTAGAATAACACTTATTCACAAACTTGATACAAAACACTCTAATTTTGATATACATATGTCACTAGAGATATATTATGTTTCAATTACAATATATTTCTTGGGCTGTTTTGGTGAGGTCAGGGAGGGATGTGGTTGGTTTTAAGATACTAATTATGGGTTTTTCTGCAAATTGGTAGACAAGTGGGATGTTGGTGAGAAAAGGCAACAACTTACCTCACAGTCGTTAGATGTAGATCTAATGGTCAGAAACGACGGATGGCAGACACACCATCATCACCAACTTAGTCTTGTGTAGAAGTACTAGCAAGATCCGTGCATTGCACGGAACATCAAGATGCATTTTTTTTATAAAACACTTGTTGTGATTGACCCTTGCAGGAGTAATCCCATGTGTAAAAACTAATGGTATCTCAAGAAATATGAGATAAGGTGAAGGGGAGTGGGGTGTGGTGGTGATTGGTGGTCGGACTAAGCGGAGGCATGGGGATTGACGACGCCGGCAACGACCACCAGGCCAGTTTGTTCCAGAGGCTTCCTTTCTTAATTGCTCAACAATGAGGTTTGTTCGAGATAAGGATGAACGAGGGAAGGCCTTGTCTGCAAACGTGGAGAGGGGTGCGGGTATCTTTTAGTTTAATTTCCATCCGTCAGATATAGATCGGACAGTCTATATTGCAAGATGGCACATGTACCATCATCACCAACTCGGTTTTTTATATATAAGTATGGAGATACAAACGTATTATCGATACTTACTTCCGTAAACTAGCATCTACATTCTATTCAACGCCTCGGCATGTGGGGCCTTAGCACAATGACTTCTCAACTGTGTAAAACAAAGATTTTCCCGTCGCCGATAAGGAGGGGGTGACGGCGGCGCGCTTTTTGGCTTGCTCTAGTCCTAGTAGTCATACTAGGTGGTCTAAGCACGTGTAGATTTATTCTTTTTCACGTCTCGTGTTCGCCGTACTGCCATGACTGTTGATGAATAGACGGTTAGTTATTCACGGGGAAACCCTTGTTGAGCGTGTTTGCGAGAGAGAGACAGTGTGCGTGTGTGATATGTTAGAGACTGAGGCAATGATAATAGATTCTTTGTGTCTATGCGTGTGGAGGATAGAGAGAGACATGTACATGGGGCTTTGTGTTGTGTAACATGGAGACACATGTACATAATTAGAGAGTGAGTGTGTGAGATACACATGCGGACATGGGGAGAGATGAGGATCCAGATAAATGGGTGTCTGTGCGTGTCTGGGTGTGTTTGTGCACGCGTTTGTGTGTGAGAGGGAGTGTGTGTGTATGTGGAGTAGAGAGACCACTAATGATGTAAACCTAGTATAAGGGAAGGGGTAATGGTGTGACATGTGTAGTAGCGGGATAGCACGGGTGCGGGCGGGGGGAGCAGACTATTTGGAAGAGACATCGAGTGTGCGTGTGGGAGAGGGGTGTGAGAGCGAGAGAGAGAGAGAGAGAGAGAGAGAGAGCTAGCGACGGAGAGAGAGAGAGAGAGAGAGAGAGAGAGAGAGAGGAAGAGAGGGGGCGAGAGGGGTCGTTTGTGTCCAAAAATGGCGTATAGATAGGGAGACAATGTTGATGTTGTCCGAAATTAGCCTATGTACGTAGAGGCAAGGGAAGCGAGTCATCGTGCGTGTGATAGGGACTTCATGAGAGATCGAGAATAGATGGTGTAGAGAACAATGTGCGAAATCGAGAACGATGATACATTAGGGAGCTATGGAAAGAGTCACGACATATATGTATACAGGGAAGGAGCTGGGGCGGGTCCACATGCGGGAGAGATAGAAAGAGGAGAGTGGTGCACAAGGAGACAAACTGTGCTTGTTTGCTGTGGGGGTGGTGTGTGAGGTGAGTGCGCGAGAACCACATAACTAGGGAGATAGACGTTTGGGGGCGACGTTTTGTGTGTATGGGAAATATACACTCTACATAGTGCGTGTGCTTGTGTAAGAGAGATAGCGGGATACCTAGAGAGTGAGGGGCATGCCCGAGAGACAAAGTGATAGAGACCTATATTGGGGTCCGGACTTTACAAGAGAGAGGGGTGTTAATGTGCTCTTGTGTTGGTGTTTGGGGGAGAGAACGACTTCTCTATGTGTGTGTGTGTGTGTGTGTGTGTGGTGGGGGCGAGGGGGGGTTGGCTTCAGATAAAGAGTGAGGTGTCTATATTTGAGGGACTTTAGCGTAATTGAGATATTGTGCATTCATGGTTGATCAATTTGTTTCACAGTTTGGACTATGAGATAACGATACTTTTGAACATGCGTGATATACCTTGATGTACCAGAATTACAAACCTAAGATTGGAATTTTGGAATTCGACTCCATCATTAGCTTTTGTAATTCATTTAAACGGAGGTACATTTTTTAAGCCGGGATTTCGTGATTTCAAATTCATATATCAAACCTAGAGATATACACATACGGGCATGTTGAAACTTATAATCATCCACTTTATTCATACACATACACATTTTTGCTTTTGTCATCATATTTAGGATAAACACATTTGGAATTTCATTTGAATTGGACCGTATGATGGTATTTGCTTGTAGTAGCTCAATGATCCATATTTGAATTGAATGGACAATCTAAGTTTCGAGTTGGAGACATTGATTATCAAAACTTGCACATTTTTTGCGTGCAAAACAAACGAATTGTCGGCCATGATATCATAGTCGGCCGTACGAGAGCAGAATACTTATAATTTTAGGCGCCAAAAGCTTTCAAACTTCCCGCTCACATCGAAATATCACGCGCCCGAAAGTTTAGCCCTGCGATATTCCTGTTTTACCCCTTCCACATGAACGGAAAAGGGCTGCTTTGGTAACCCCATTGTTTTCCCCTCTTTGCCCCCAACATTCTTCCCCAGAGCCCCTCCCCTTCCCCTCCCCGACCCCCAACCACGGCAAGCCGCCGAATCTAGTCCTCCGCCGCAGCGGTGGACCTCACACCCCGCCGGATCTACCTTCCGCACCTTGGAACCCCCAACCGCCAACCCACCACTTCACCGGGGCCGCTTCAGCGACTGGCTTGTCCACCGCTCCAGATCTCCTTGACCGCCATCATGGTCCACCGCACCGGATCTGCTTAACCGGCGCCCTCGTCCACCACAGTGTAGGCCCTTCACTGACTCCCTCGTCCGCTCCTTCGCTGGCCCTTCATACAAGCCCTCGTCCACCACAACAGATCCGCCTCACCGAAAACACTGTACAACGCGCCCGCCGAAGCCTTCGTCCACTGCATTGGACCTGCTCCACGGACGCCATATTCAACTCCACCGGCCCTGCTTTACCGACGCCGCAGCCTCATCAGGTTATTTCGATTTGTACTCCTTCGGTTTTCTCTTTATCGTGCAACTGTTCACTTACCACAGATGAGCTTTCTTGTACGTCGACAGGCGCCGCAACCATATCACCGGAGCCGCTTCAGCGACGGCGACAACCGGCCCAAACTCAACCGCAACACGAGCACCATCGACGATCCTTAGCTATCAAGTATGACAACGATACCCATATGCCGCCGAGAATCAGGTACTATTATCCAACAGCTGGCGCCTATGTTCACTTTCCTAGCATAAGCACCGCACCTTTGAATTTCTTCAGGGCATCTTTCAGTTTTTCATGAGACGCGTTATTCTTCTTGCACCTGTAGGGCCATACTTCTGGCAGTGAACATGTTACATGTGCTAAATTACATACCAGTGCACATATAGTTACTATGCTTTAGTTTTGTCCTAAGTACTACTGTACTTCCTAGATATCACTGCCTACTATTTTACTTCTTGAATGCTATATTTATGATAATGGTGTTGTTCTGATGCCACCTATTGGTTCCATCAGACTGTTTAATGTTCTCTATGCTTAATTACACATCAGCAGACTAGCATGTGGTTCCGCTGCTTTTTTGTTCGTTTTACCCTACATTTTCTGATGCTAGCTATTACATCACTGCTCCGAGCCTCTGTTCATTACTTGTTTGTGTGTTCTTGATCTTCCCAAGTTGCATGACTAATTTCATGCTTCTATTAATTATGGAGCTGCCAACCCCATCAAGCAAAATATTTGTTCTTTTGGGGCTGGCACCTCAAACAAGCATAAAAATAGAGGGAAGCAGATATATTGTCGTGTATGCACACACCCTTCTTTCATTAGTTTAGATGAACCATTGATGATCAACTCGGACCAGTGCATGTGATTACAATTAATTTTACCTAAATAGAGGGTGCAGAATAAACTACAACAACTAGATTTGCAACCACGGGATGCTGACGATATCTTCAAAGAACATTGCAACAGCAGCGAGGCTTCACAGCAACATATGGTAAGCCAGTGTGTTTTAGTACATGTGAAATGTAATGCGAGTAGGCTGCTTTCTTGGCCTGTGCCCTCAACCTGTAATTCTACCGAATTACAAATAGTTCAGTTGTCTGCTTTGTTGTATTGCTTGATTCGAATGCTTGTTTGTTGTTACGCTATACCTGAGTTGGCCAATATGTCAGCAGTGCCTACTGTACTATCGTAAAGAAATGCATGCCTATTTCATTTGAGTCCTTAACTTTTAATCTCAACTTCATCACAAGACTGTCTTCGTAGTTTATATGAGGCCACACTGTTAAGTGCTTTCTCAGATTATTTCAACTGCTTAGATGCCTTGGTAACTTAAATATAGCGGTGGTACAGTCCCTTTCAACTAGGGATGTCAACTGGGTCCCGTTTAATCCCGATTAAAGTCCACTAGTGATATGATAGTTCAAAAGAGTTTTTGTTTTTTGAGGAAAATGAACTAGGGAGGTAGCAAAAACTAACTAGATGGGACTGGCAGATGTCGTTTATTTGCCACTTACATCCCTAGTTTCATCTTACCATTTTAATTTCTTTTCGGCTGATGCTGCTTCGAACCATTTAAATATAGTTTGCCATGCTCGGCAATAATTCGTCCGTCGTTTACCATGTAAGCTTACTGCCTGGATCATACGATAACTATCTCTTACTTATGTCTAGCGAAAACCTTTCAGGATGCCGTTCACACTAGGACACAATGTACAACCCCAGAATCTATTTGTGGAAGCAGTGCGCCATCCATGTTTCCAGATGGTAGCAGTTTAGAGGCAACACCGCCGGAGAGTAGTCTGAGCACAGATATTAGTGCTTGAGGCTCTACTAGAGGCAGAAAGGGATGGTGTGGCTGCCATGAATGAGGTAATCTTTATCTTGAGGCTGGAAATTACGGAATTAGCGACACGCATTATGCAAGCAACCCAAGAATTGGAGGAAGTAAGAATGTTGCATTTGAAGACGGAGGAGGTCCTGCTGTTTCTGCTATCTGAAGCCCAAGGTAATCCCGGTTCTTCTTTAGATACCAGTTGAAATTGTCATTAGATTATTGTAGTTGCATGTTGTGTCATGTCTCTGAATGGATTATGTTGCAAGACCCCCTATGTTGTCCAAGTGTTGTAATGATCCGAAATTTTTAGGTGAGGTAATCCTCGGTACTTGTATGATTGACATAAGGTGAACTGTTTTTCGTGTGAGCATATTGTATTGGATGAAATAACTGTTTGACTCAGAGTGTATCCAACCTACTAAATTCGAAGATCACGGCATTTCTAAATCATAATCATATATAAATGTGGAATAAATCTTTGTTGTGGTTTTGAAGAAATAAATAACAAAACGTAGAATTAACTGTGGATATTCGTAATCTAATACAAATTGGATTTGAATTTAGTTTGCCAGGGCCCAGGGCAAACGTAAATGCTAATTCTCCCAAGTTTTGAATGAAGCGGCTAAAACACTCACTATAATTTGTGGGCTGCCCGAAGCAAGTGTTTGCGAGATGGAAATTACTGTCTACCCCTAACACTTGACATACTTATCGACCGGATTTACACTGCTGTTGATAGGGGTAGACTAGTAATTTCAATCAGACGTGACACGACGGTCTCTGAGCCCATTCAGACACGATGGGCGCCAAACGTGGGCGGCAAAACACATTTGATTCAAGCTCGTCCGAAAGACATGTGTCTCTTCCTCCATTTCCCCATTCATACACGGTGGGCGGCAAAACAAACTCTCCTCGTCCGAAATCGATGTAGGCTAATATTTTAAATAGGGGCAGATGTGTAACGTCCCTCAGACGTGACACAACCGCCCTACCTGTCAGCCCCGTTCATACACCATGGGCGCCAACCGTGGGCGGCAAAACACCCTCTCCTTGCCCGAAATAGTTCCCGGCAAATATTTGGGACATGCGAGATTACCTCCTGTCCCCAACCGACGCGATGTCCGAAATTTTAAATGGGGGATAAGTTCGTAACTTTCCCACATTTCAGAGAAGCGCGTTCCAAAGTTTGAGATCCCCCCTCCCCTCCATTTCCCCATTCATACACCGTCGGTGGCACGACAACCTCCGCACTGCGGCCAGCCTCCTCCGTCCGCCACCCCATCCTCCACCTTGCCGGAGCCGCTACCCCTACCCCATCGTCCACTGCAAGAGATGGACGTCTCTCATCCACGGCGCTGGACCAGGATCCTTTCATCGCCTCCTCTCGCTCCATCGGCGCCGTCGTCCACCTTGCCGTTGCCGCTCCTACGACCGCCTCGTCCACGGTAACAGGATATATCCCCCGACCCGGCCGTCTGCCGTCTAAAGTCTTCTTCCCCGCCGCCGACAGCCATCGCACCCGCAGCACCCTCAACGTATCAGCATAGGCCTACACGGCGTCGCAAGAGAGGTGGTACTCTTCCATATGTGCTTAAGTTATTGATCTCACCCGGAAAATAGATCGTAATTTGTTTACTGTACTTTTCTTGTCCGTACCAAATCGTAGTGGCTAGTTGAAAGCAAACATTGGTTGCAAAGTAGCTTTGTCCGGTGGGCACCTTCCGATGCGCCATGGCACGGGCACTATACTCGTAAAGCTTATGGTTTCCCCCCTTTATATTCACTACCATCATCGTAGGTGCTTCGTGCCGTGCTAGCACTGCTCCTCAAGACCTCAACCCAAAGCTTACGTGTTGAAATACGAATCTGATATGATGCTCATATCACTAAAACAGAGAACGTTTAATTGGTCACCTAATGTTCCTATATTCGTTTCGAAAAGCATGTGCGCCACCCACTGGTCCAGCTAGTTCTACTTTCTTGATTTTTCTCTTGATGCTTAGGGTTTTTCCCTTTTATCTACTCTACTCTGATTTGCGTAGGTGCTTTCTGTCATACTAGCATTACTCCACCCTTCAAGCTAAACAACACAACACTCAGAATTCGAAAGCTTAGTTGTTCAAATATGATTGTGATATGATACTGATATTAGTTAACCGACACATTTAATTGGTTAGCTAAAGGTCCCACTTGAGTTTCCAAATGCATGTCACGACATATAGAGAGACAGCATAATTGCATTTCTTTGTCACTTGTTGACCGTACTTTCTTGTCCATACAAAATCTTAGTTGTTATTTCAAAGCAAACATCGGTTGCTAACTACCCTTTGCGCGGTTTGCAGCTTCAGATCTGCCATCCCACTGCCACGATCAACACTGTACTCATCATGCTTATGGTTTCCCCAGTTTATGATGACCACAATCAGCCTACGTGGTTCGTGTCGTAATAGCACTACTCCACCCATCGAGCTAAACAAGCTTAGTTTTACAAATTCATATATGATATTATTGCTGATATTAGTAAAACTGAGAGATGTTTAATTGGTTAGCTAAATGTTCCTACTTTAGTTTCGAAATGCATGTGAGCCACATATGGAGAGACCGGAAAGAATAGTATTTCTCTGTGCGCTCTGGTTCATCATGGGTGGCCAACCGACATTGTATTGAAAGACTTGTAATATCTTCGATCTGCTTGCTCTTCTGCTCTTCTTTCAGTTGATACTCTTCTCTTGCGGTCGACTGGTCAGGTCGACTTGTTCTTCTTTACTATATGTTGAAGTTGTCATCTGCGAAGTGTCATCACTTATGGAGCTCTCATATTTTGAGTAGTAGGCCACATTATATTAATGCACACAACAAATTACAGCATGCATGGCATCTCTTAAAAGAATTGCAGAGATAGCACAAAGGGGTTTACAGGGAGGCAGTATTGGATTAGAATCACTTCTGCATTACAAAGAAAATCTCACTTGTTTTTATGTTTTCATGCATGTCAGATATTGAACATTATCAAAATGAATATGAGAATGGGCGTACAAGAGGAATATTGCGGAACAATCCACTGGCTAACAAACTTGGCATGGTGGAGGATGGCCTATCTTATTCACCCATCAAGGTGCTTGCTCTAACTTTGCAATGTTGTATTGGTCGCACATATTTTGCATCTGACCTCTTGCATTACTTCTACTTTGTTACACCATCTGCTTAGTTTAAGCATCATATATGAGTATATGCCATACCTAAACATTTTCTGTACCTATTCCATGTGTCGTTACACTATGTTTTTCCAGTCAAATGTTGTTCTCTCGTAATAGATGTCCAAAAGGAAGAGGGTGAGTGCAGATCTTCAAGGAGTACAAACTAGGTACTTGGAAAAGGTAGTGATACCTATTAAATCAGATAGATCAGCAGCCACAGAAAACACAGGCCCAACTTTACCACACTTTACCCCTACTCCAGTGGCCAAACCCCTATTAGAACTGCTGGGAGCCCAGCGTCAGGTACTGTCTATGATATCAATTCAAAATTTTAACTCCTAAATTTCTGCTTGTGCCTTACCTTCTCTCTTGTATGAAAACTAATTTCAGATGAATCTCCTTCCTCAAATGATCATACGATCTCAAAACAATATTGGGCTCTGCATTGCTCTTGTCGGTACCTCTCTCCCTTTTGCCTTGTAACGCTGTACTTAATTAATTGCTATTTGATTATGTATCATCAGTCTGCACGTGAGCTTCATTATCCTCTGTTTCTTCCAATATTATTTGATCTATATTTACTCTTTGCAAAATGTAGAATAATGGCAACGCTTATAAAGAATTTTCTTTGGGGAATTTATTGAATTATCCTTCCATCAACATGGAGAAGGGCTTTGTCCAGCCCGTGTTAACATGTAATGTAAGTTCATCCTTCTCAAGCCTTCAAACTTTCTTCTAGTATAGATTTGGATAGGCATCATTTCCTCCACTGCTGTTTGCTTTGCTGTTTACATCTGATTGGATGTTTGCAACAACTACCAGTTTCAAATTGTAGTTGTAAAAACATGTTCCTTATGCAGAACAGATCCATTTATTTGCTTATATAATTGTGAAACCTGTTACGTGTCTCCTTGTTTCTCTTTCAGAGTCGTATCTCTTACGCCAGACAGAACTTTAGGGAAGATAGTGAGCCAAACCATCTTGAGGACAGCGAGATGACCCCAAGGTCCTGTCTTGATGAAGACAGTGAGTTGAAGCTACTCACCAGCAGGTGTGAGACAACCTCTGTGCAGTCGCTGCCTCAATCAGTTCGACTTCTTTAGTCTCAACTTAAAGCGGAAAGGCTTGCTTTAGCTCAGCTCCGACTTGAAGTCAAAGATGCAATGAAGATGTCAGAGGACTGTCGTGCGCACCATCATGCCATATATCTAGTGTTGATGCATCTTTCGTTGACACAACTGAGGTCTACTCAGCTTCTTCGGCTGTTTGGGGGGCCCGACCTAGCCAGGCCTAGTGCCTTCTGAAGTGCTCTTAGTTTTGTATATTCTTTTGTCGGCGCGTTTATTTGCACTGGTGGCGAACTTTGATGCCCAGTGGATGTAATATGTGTGATAGCCGTGATAGCCTAGCATAAGTTGCTTGCTTATTTATTTCCTTGTTGTCTTGTTTATTTGTTTGCTTGTAGTCATTGCAGTTCTTTTTCCGCGGTTTGCTAGTGGCTGCAATAACCTATTTTTTAAAACTAGGCCACAATAACCATGGGCTAATATTTACTGTAGTGACACTGGGCCTCCTACGGGTCGTAGAAACAGTGGACCTTCTACGGGCCGTAGAAAAAGTGGGCCTTCTACGGGCCGTAGAAACAGTGGGCCTTCTACGGGCCGTAGAAACATTGGGCCTTCTACGGGCCGTAGAAACAGTGGCCCTTCTACGGGCCGTATCATCAATGGGCCTTATACGGGCCGTATGATCGATTGGCCAAACATGGGCCAATAACAGGCCGCATTATGGCCGTAAACGGGCTAGAGTTGGTATCGTCCGTTCATGGGCCGACCATAACGGGCCATCGTTAATAGGCCGTATTTGATGATGCTATGAAAACGGCCCAACGTATTAACGGACCACAAACGGGCCGACTGTAACCACGGGCTGAATTTGGCCCACAAGCAAAAAATGACAGTAACGGGCCGTAAGTAAATGAATGCTGGAAATGAGCCCAAGAATAAATGGGCTCTTAGAAGGCCGAAAGATAACATGGGCTGGAAATAGCCCAACGGAATAACGGGTCGTTAATGGGTATAAAGTGATACACTGTTCATTACGGGCCAGTTTCACTACGGGCCGCTAATGGGTGTAAAGTGTACACTGTTCATTACGGGCCAGTTTCACCGCGGGCCGTTAATGGGCCAAGAGTTACAAAGGGGCTCATATGGGCCGAAAGACGTCATGGGCCATACATGGGCCAGAAGTGAAAACGGGCTGGAATCATATTGGATGGCCCAGATGACGCTACCGGGCCTAATTCGGATAGGGCGTAACGGGCCTTGGGTTAGCGGGCTGTAAATGGGCTATATGCGAACAGGCCGTTAACAGGCTTTCCATGGGCCGTCCCGCCACCTTTTGACCAAGTCAAATGGGCCGGCCTTTTCACAGGAATGGGCCTCTGTTGGGCCATGCCACGTGCCGACGTATCATAGGCGCCTTCTGTCCAATGAGTGGATGACATCTGTCCCAACGATTAGCCGACACGTGTTTCCTCCAGCCAATGATGATTTTACACGTGGAAAATCCCCATTGGTTGGGGCTATTAACGGGTTATCGGATCCAAAACCCGACCCGATAGCTTAACGGTGTTCCGTTACGGTGGATGCCACGTGTTGGTCACCCTTGATGAAGTGAACACTTTCGTGATGATAATTTTGGTAATGTCATGGAACACTTCTATGACAGCACAGGTATGACTATCTTGATTCTGTCATAAAATCGTCATGGATTTACATGCATGACAAAAAATGCGACCTACTGTGACAAACACGTATGATCACGGAAGTGTATTTTTTTTGTAGTGATTGCCTTTGTTGCAATCAATAACAGCCCCTAAAGTATTCAAAAAGGGTCTACCAAGGATAATCGACATACTATCGTCCTCGAGAATATCAAGAATAACAAAGTCTGTTAAAATAGTAACGTTTGCAACCACAGCAGGCACATCCTCACAAATACCGACAGGTATAGCAGTTGATTTATCGGTCATTTGCAAAGATATTTCAGTAGGTGTCAACTTATTCAAATCAAATCTACGATATAAAGAGAGAGGCATAACACTAACACCCGCTCCAAGATCACATAAAGCAGTTTTAACATAGTTTCTTTTAATGGAGCATGGTATAGTTGGTACTCCTAGATCTCCAAGTTTCTTAGGTATTCCACCCTTAAAAGTATAATTAGCAAGCATGGTGGAAATTTCAGCTTCCGGTATCTTTCTCTTGTTAGTAACAATATCCTTCATGTATTTGGCATAAGGATTCATTTTAAGCATATCAGTCAAACGCATACGCAAGAAGATAGGTCTAATCATTTCAGCAAAGCGCTCAAAATCCTCAGCATCCTTTTTCTTGGATGGTTTAGGAGGAAAAGGCATGGGTTTCTGCACCCATGGTTCTCTTTCTTTACCGTGCTTCCTAGCAACAAAGTCTCTCTTATCATAACATTGATTCTTTGATTGTGGATTATCAAGATCGACAGCAGGTTCAATCTCTACATCATTGTCATTGCTAGGTTGAGCATCAACATGAACATCAGCACTAACATTATCACCAGGTTCATGTTCATTACCAGATTGTGTCTCAGCATCAGAAATAGAAATATCATTAGGATTCTCAGGTGTGTCTACAATAGGTTCACTAGAAGCATGCAAAGTCCTATCATTTTTCTTTCTCTTCCTCTTAGAAGGACTAGGTGCATCAACATTAGTTCTCCGAGAATCTTGCTCAATTCTCTTGGGATGGCCTTCAGGATACAAAGGTTTGATACGTCTCCAACGTACCTATAATTTTTGATTGTTCCATGCTATTATATTATTTGTTTTGGATGTTTAATGGGCTTATACTATGCACTTTTATATTATTTTTGGGACTAACCTATTAACCGAAGGCCCAGTGCAATTTGCTATTTTTTTGCCTATTTCAGTGTTTTGCAGAAAAGGAATATCAAATGGAGTCCAAACGGAATGAAACCTTTGGGAGAGTTATTTTTGGAACAAACGTGATCCGGGGGACTTGGAGTGGACGTGAAGAAACGAGCAAGGAGGCCACGAGGCAGGGAGGCGCGCCCGCCCCCCTGGGGGCGCCCCCACCCTCGTGGGCCCCTCGTAGCTCCACCGACCTACTTCTTCCTCCTGTATATACCCATATACCCCAAAAACATCCAGGAGCACCACGAAACCCTATTCCCACCGCCACAACCTTCTGTACCCGTGAGATCAAATCTTGGGGCCTTTTCCGGCGCTCCGCCGGAGGGGGAACCGATCATGGAGGGCTTCTACATCAACACCATAGCCTCTCCAATGATGTGTGAGTAGTTTAACTCAGACCTTCGGGTCCATAATTATTAGCTAGATGGCTTCTTCTCTCTCTTTGGATCTCAATACAAAGTTCTCCTCGATCTTCTTGGAGATCTATTCGATGTAACTCTTTTTGCGGTGTGTTTGTCGAGATCCGATGAATTGTGGGTTTATGATCAAGATTATCAATGAACAATATTTGAATCTCCTCTGAATTCTTTTATGTATGATTGGTTATCTTTGCAAGTCTCTTCGAATTATCAGTTTGGTTTGGCCTACTAGATTGATCTTTCTTGCAATAGGAGAAGTTCTTAGCTTTGGGTTCAATCATGCGGTGCTCGATCCCAGTGACAGAAAGGGAAACGACACATATTGTATTGTTGCCATCGAGGATAAAAAGATGGGGTTTATATCATATTTCTTGAGTTTATCCCTCTACATCATGTCATCTCGCCTAATGCGTTACTCTGCTCTTATGAACATAATACTCTAGATGCATGCTGGATAGCGGTCGATGTGTGGAGTAATACTAGTAGATGCAGGCAGGAGTCGGTCTACTTGTCGCGGACGTGATGCCTATATACATGATCATGCCTAGATATTCTCATAACTATGCACTTTTCTATCAATTGCTCGACAGTAATTTGTTCACCCACCGTAATACTTATGCTATCTTGAGACAAGCCACTAGTGAAACCTATGGCCCCCGGGTCTATTTTCCATCATGTAAGTTTCCAATCTATTTTTACTTTGCAATCTTTACTTTTAGTCTTTATCATAAAAATACCAAAAATATTATCTTATCATCTCTATCAGATCTCACTTTTGCAAGTGGACGTGAAGGGATTGACAACCCCTTTATCGCGTTGGTTGCAAGGTTCTTATTTGTTTGTGTAGGTACGAGGGACTTGCGCGTGGCCTCCTACTGGATTGATACCTTGGTTCTCAAGAACTGAGGGAAATACTTACGCTACTGCTGCATCACCCTTTCCTCTTCAAGGGAAAACCAACGCATGCTCAAGAGGTAGCAAGGTTCCTGAGTCATTTTACCCCCTCTAGTCACAACTCTAATAGCATTATCGTTCTTTTTATTATTTAATTCATTGAGCAAATCCTTCTGAGCTTTAAGTACTTGTTCTACTTGAGTGATAACCATCGAAGCATGTTAATGAGTTTAAGTTCACCTTTAACTCTAGACATATAATCACTCAAGTGTTCAATCATATAAGCATTTCATTTCAATTGTCTACCAACATAAGCATTGAAGTTTTCCTGTTTAACAATAAAATTATCAAACTCATCTAAGCATTGGCTAGCAGACTTATAACGAGGAATATCACCTTCATCAAATCTATAGAGAGAATTTATCTTTACTACCTGTGTCGGGTTATTAAGACCATGTATTTCTTCAACAGGTGGCAAATTAAGACCATGTATTTCTTCAATAGGAGGTAAATTCTTAACATCATCAGCTTTAATACCCTTTTCTTTCATAGATTTCTTTGCCTCTTGCATATCTTCAGGATTGAGAAATAGAATACCCCTTTTCTTTGGAGTTGGCTTAGGAGTTGGTTCAGGATGTGTCCAATTATTTTCATTAGTCAACATATTATTCAATAGTAATTCAGCTTGATCAATAGTTCTTTCCCTGAAAACACAACCAGCACAACCACTACAGGAAACAGGTAATTTGCTGTCTGTGGATCACATACGGCAAAGACCTAAATCCAGACGGCAAAGATTTTGCCGTCAAGAAGCAGACGACAAAGTCAGACGGCAAAGATAAGTCGGCAAAGAATACTTTGCCGTCAACTTTTCATCCGACAGACGACAAAGACTTTGCCGTCAGCCAAATCTGCTTCGCCGTCAGCCTTATAAATCACAGACGGCAAAGAAAAGTACTTTTGCTGTCAGCCAGACTACATCTTTACCGTCAGCTATTCGTGTCTTTGCTGTCAGCCTCGTATATCACAGAGGGCGAAGAAATGGGTCAAATTAAAAAAAAACACAACAGCATTGACTCAAGGGATGCGGTAAACGCACGCAGTGCACTGCCTATGTTTCTTCTTCATTTAACAGGCAAAGGCTTGGCCGTGTTTAGTGCTTTCATTCCATGATAGTCTAGTACAAAATGCAAACATGACCCCAAAGAAACTAAAGCTACAGAATAGTCCTAGAAATTAACACAAAGAACCCTAAAAAGTAAAACTAAAAAGCAATCGAGTCCTTCTTCTCCCCTGCAGTGCCCTGTTCGCCCGCCGCCCGGCCCCAACACTCGCCGGACTGCTCTTCTCGGTGCGCCGTCTCCCGGCCCCAATGATCGCTGGACTGCTCTGCTTGGTGCGCCGTCGCCCGGCCCTTCTCAACCGTGTCGCTCCAGCCTAGCCGCGCTCGGGAGCTGTCTCGCCCCGACGCCACGGCGAGGCACGCGAGGGAGGTCGGGGATGGGCGGTGCTCGACCAGCGGAGCTCGCGAGGCGGAGCGCACGGCTGCTCTAGCGGCGGAGCTTGGATTGTGGACGGGCTCGGGTGCCCGGCCGGAGGAGCTGTGGTGCGCACGGCCGGCAGGTAAAGACGAGCTCGCGAGGTGGACCTTCACACGGCGCTAGCGAGGTGGCGGACGGATGGGCAGGAGGGTGTTGGGCGCGGCGGTGGACAGACGGCGGGAGGGCGCTAGCCGCGGCGTGCGGCTGCTTGGGGACGGGCGAGCGCTGGGCTCAGCGCGCGGCTGCTCGGGGGCAGATGGACGGGTGGGAGGGTGTTGGGCGCAGTGGTGGACAGACGGCGGGAGGGTGCTGGCCACAGCGTGCGGCTGCTTAGGGACGGGCGGGCGCTGGTCTCAGCACGCGGCTGCTCGGGGGCGGACGGACGGGCGGGAGGGTGTTGGGCACGGCGGTGGACGGACGGCAGGAGGGCGCTGGCCGCGGCGTGCGGCTGCTTGGTGACGGGCGGGCGCTGGGCTCAGCCCGGCGGCCTATGGCTGCTCAGGGGAGACGTAGCTAGGGAGGAGGGAGCAGGAGAGAGGAAGGCACTGGCCGGCGGTGTGCTACTGCTCGGGGAGGTGGAGATCTGGTGGAGAGAAGAGGGAGCACGGGAGAGGAGATGGGAGTGGTGAGTGGGGCAGGTAGGCTCGTGGCCTCGTGGGTGGGGGTATGTGTGGGGGTGCATGCATCGTGGGGTGGGTGGAGGCATGCGACCGACGGCGTGGGATGTGCGTCTGAGATATTGCCAACTCATCGATCCGTGTGATTGATCCGCGTGATGTGTTTCTTCTTTGCCGTCTGCAAAAATAAATACAGACGGCAAAGAGCTCACTTTGCCGTCTAACAAAACAATATAGACGGCAAAGAATCTTTGCCGTCTACCAAAAAAGCACAAACGGCAAAGATTCTTTGCCGTCTGTGATTTTTGTTGCAGACGGCAAATTGAGCTCTTTGCCGTATGTATTTTTTTCCGCAGACGGCAAAGTTTATTTTACCGTCAGTTTTTCTTTGCCGTCTACTGATGACGGCAAACCCACTCGTTGTCGTCTGCCCGACGAAAAGCTGACGGCAAAGACCCCTCCTGATGGAAAATTAGTTATTTCCCATAGTGAACTATGCGGGTGGTCTCTGGAAGGATCGGTTAGTCCATAATAAAAGATATCAAGTATTTCATATTTCTTGAGAGGGTGATCAGGCAAAGCATTAAGTAATTGGAGAAGCCTCCCCCAAGCTTGTGGGAGACTCTCTTCTTCAATTTGCACAAAATTATATATTTCCCTTAAAGCAGCTTGTTTCTTATGAGCGGGGAAATATTTAGCAGAGAAGTAATAAATCGTATCCTGGGGACTACGCACACAACCAGGATCAAGAGAATTAAACCATGTTTTAGCATCATCCTTTAATGAGAACGGAAATAATTTAAGGATATAGTAGTAACGAGCTTTCTCATCATTAGTGAATAGGGTGGCTATATCATTTAATTTAGTAAGATGTGCCACAACAGTTTCAGATTCATAGCCATTAAAAGGATCAGATTCAACCAAAGTAATTATCTCAGGATCGATAGAGAAATCATAATCCTTATCAGTAACACAGATAGGTGAAGTAGCAAAAGCAGGGTCATATTTCATTCTAGCATTCAAAGATTTTTCTTTCATCTTAGCTAATAATTTCTTAAGATCATTTCTATTATTGCAAGCAAGAAAGTCTCTAGCAGTTTCTTCATCCATAACATAACCCTCAGGCACAACAGGCAATTCATATCTACGGGGAGAATCTTCATCATCACTTTCATCAATATTATCAGTTTCAATAATTTCATTCTCTCTAGCCTTCGCAAGTTGTTCATCAAGAAATTCACCTAATGGCATAGTAATATCAAGCATAGAAGTAGTTTCATCATAAGTATCATGCATAGTAGAAGTGGCATCATCAATAACATGTGACATATCAGAATTAATAGCAGAAGCAGGTTTAGGTGTCGCAAGCTTACTCAAAACAGAAGGAGAATCAAGTGCAGAGCTAGATGGCAGTTCCTTACCTCCCCTCGTAGTTGAGGGGAAAATCTTAGTTCTTTCATATTTCAAGTTCCTCATAGTGACCAGCAGATATAAATCCCAAGTGACTCAAAGAATAGAGCTATGCTCCCCGGCAACGGCGCCAGAAAATAGTCTTGATAACCCACAAGTATAGGGGATCGCAACAGTTTTCGAGGGTAGAGTATTCAACCCAAATTTATTGATTCGACACAAGGGGAGCCAAAGAATATTCTCAAGTATTAGCAGTTGAGTTGTCAATTCAACCACACCTGGATAACTTAATATCTGCAGCAAAGTATTTAGTAGCAAAGTAGTATGGAAGTAATGGTAACAGTGGCAAGAGTAACAGTAGCAGTTTTGTAGTAATTGTAACAGTGGCAACGGAAAAGTAACTAAGCGAAGATCAATATGTGAAAAGCTCGTAGGCAATGGATCAGTGATGGGTAATTATGTCAGATGCGATTATTCATGCAACAGTTATAACATAGGGTGACACAGAACTAGCTCCAATTCATCAATGTAATGTAGGCATGTATTCCGAATATAGTCATACGTGCTTATGGAAAAGAACTTCCATGACATCTTTTGTCCTACCCTCCCGTGGCAGCGGGGTCCTATTGGAAACTAAGGGATATTAAGGCCTCCTTTTAGTAGAGTACCGGACCAAAGCATTAACACATAGTGAATACATGAACTCCTCAAACTACGGTCATCACCGGGAGTGGTCCCGATTATTGTCACTTCGGGGTTGCCGGATCATAACACATAGTAGGTGACTATTGACTTGCAAGATAGGATCAAGAACTCACATATATTCATGAAAACATAATAGGTTCAGATCGGAAATCATGGCACTCGGGACCTAGTGACAAGCATTAAGCATAGCAAAGTCATAGCAACATCAATCTCAGAACATAGTGGATACTAGGGATCAAACCCTAACAAAACTAACTCGATTACATGATAAATCTCATCCAACCCATCACCGTCCAGCAAGCCTACGATGGAATTACTCATGCACGGCGGTGAGCATCATGAAATTGGTGATGGAGGATGGTTGATGATGATGACGGCGACGGATTCCCCTCTCCGGTGCCCCGAACGGACTCCAGATCAGCCCTCCCGAGAGAGATTAGGGCTTGGCGACGGCTGTGTATCGTAAAACGCGATGAATCCTTCTCTCTGATTTTTTTTCTCCCCGAACGTGAATATATAGAGTTGGAGTTGAGGTCGGTGGAGCACCAGGGGGCCCACGAGGCAGGGGGCGCGCCCAGGGGGTAGGCGCGCCCCCCACCCTCATGGACAGGGTGTGGGCCCCCTGGCCTTGATTCTTTCGCCAGTATTTTTATAAATTCCAAAAATATTCTCCCTGAAAACAGCGTCAGTCCAGGTTAGTTCCATTCAAATCATGCAAGTTAGAGTCCAAAACAAGGGAAAAAGTGTTTGGAAAGGTAGATACGATGGAGACGTATCAATAAAGCTAAAGTTGATGCTATTGAAAAGATGTCGTGTCCTAAGGGCATCAAAGGTATAAGAAGTTTCCTTGGTCACGCCGGTTTTTATAGGAGGTTCATTAAAGACTTCTCAAAAATTTCTAGGCCTCTAACTAATCTCTTACAAAAAGATGTTCCTTTTGTTTTTGATGATGATTGTGTAGAAGCATTCGAAATACTTAAGAAAGCTTTGATTTCTGCACCTATTGTTCAGCCACCTGATTGGAATTTACCCTTTGAAATTATGTGTGATGCTAGTGATTATGCTGTAGGTGTTGTTCTAGGACAAAGAGTTGATAAGAAATTAAATTTTATCCAATATGCTAGTAAAACTCTAGACAGTGCCCACAGAAATTATGCTACTATTGAAAAAGAATTTTTAGCAGTCGTATTTGCTTGTGATAAATTCAGACCTTATATTGTTGATTCTAAAGTAACTGTTCACACTGATCATGCTGCTATTAAATATCTTATGGAAAAGAAAGATTCTAAACCTAGACTTATTAGATGGGTTCTCTTGCTACAAGAATTTGATTTGCATATTATTGATAGAAAGGGAGCTGAGAACCCCATTGCAGACAGCCTGTCTAGGTTAGAGAATGTTCTTGATGACCCACTACCTATAGATGATAGCTTTCCTGATGAACAACTAGCTGTCATAAATACTTCTCGTACTGCTCCATGGTATGCTGATTATGCTAATTATATTGTTGCTAAATTTATACCACCTAGTTTCACATACCAGCAAAAGAAAAAGTTTTTCTATGATTTAAGACATTACTTCTGGGATGACCCACACCTTTATAAAGAAGGAGTAGATGGTGTTATTAGACGTTGTGTACCTGAGCATGAACAGGAACAGATCCTACGCAAGTGTCACTCCGAGGCTTATGGAGGACACCACGCTGGAGATAGAACTTCACATAAGGTATTGCAATCCGGTTTTTATTGGCCTACTCTCTTCAAAGATGCCCGTAAGTTTGTCTTGTCTTGTGATGAATGTCAAAGAATTGGTAATATTAGTAGACGTCAAGAAATTCCTATGAACTATTCACTTGTTATCGAACCATTTGATGTTTGGGGCTTTGATTATATGGGACCGTTTCCTTCCTCTAATGGGTATACAATATTTTAGTTGCGGTTGATTACGTTACTAAGTGGGTAGAAGCTATTCCAACTAGTAGTGTTGATCATAACACCTCTATTAAGATGCTTAAAGAAATTATTTTTCCGAGGTTTGGAGTCCCTAGATACTTAATGACTGATGGTGGTTCACATTTTATTCATGGTGCTTTTCGGAAATTGCTTGCTAAGTATGATGTTAATCATAGAATTGCATCTCCATACCACCCACAGTCTAGTGGTCAAGTAGAATTGAGTAATAGAGAGATTAAATTAATCTTGCAAAACACTGTTAATAGATCTAGAAATAATTGGTCTAAGAAACTTGATGATGCATTATGGGCCTATAGAACTGCATATAAAAATCCTATGGGTATGTCTCCGTATAAAATGGTTTATGGAAAAGCATGTCACTTACCTCTCGAACTAGAACATAAGACATATTGGGCCATTAAAGACCTCAATTATGATTTCAAACTTGCCAGTGAGAAGAGACTATTTGACATTAGCTCACTTGATGAAAGGAGAACCCATGCATATGAGAATGCCAAACTGTTCAAAGAAAAAGTTAAAAGATGGCATGACAAAAGGATACAAAAGTGTGAGTTTAATGTAGGTCATTATGTTTTGCTATACAACTCTCGTTTAAGATTTTTTGCAGGAAAACTCCTCTCTAAATGGGAAGGTTTGTACGTTATCGAGGAGGTCTATCGTTCCGGTGACATAAAAATCAACAACTTCGAAGGCACAAACCCGAAGGTGGTGAACGGTCAAAGAATCAAGCATTATATCTCAGGTAATCCAATAAATGTTGAAACCAACGTTATTGAAACTGTAACCCCAGAGGAATACATAAGGGACACTTTCCAGAACATTTCAGACTCCGAAAAGGAATATGTATGTGGTACGGTAAGTAAACTGACGCCAAAACAGTTCTAATAGCAATTTTTCTCCGTTTTGGAATATTTAAGAAAATAGGAAAATAAGGAGTCGTCCGAAAGGGACACGAGGCATCCACGAGGGTGGAGGGCGCGTCCCCTGCCTCGTGGACACCTCGTGTGCTATCCGGACTCCGTTTTCTTGCACGATACTTCTTTTGGTCGGTAAAAATTCATTATATGATCTCTCAAAGGTTTTGACCCTCGTATCACGCAAATATCCTCTGTTTTTGTTTCGAGCTGTTTTCTTCCAGAGTTGTCAAGGCCAGGCATCATGTCGTCACCCTCCTCCAACAATGAGGGCAACGATGCTTGTCTAATGACAAAGATGTACCGGTTCATTCTAAAGGTATAAGCCGGTCCATGGGGGCTACACCAGCAAAATTAAAACATCGATTCCATTACAAGAACCGGTTCACATCAAAATTATGAACCGGTCCATGGGCGCTACTGGAGTTGATAGTCTAAACTAGTTATAAGGAAAGAATATTTATGCAAGGGGAAGTGATATTTACCTCATACCGTTCCTTCATCAGACCCACTAAACCGGCTTCATAGTCGCGGCTTGTGTACAGGCGGTTCAAAAAGCCAGAATGAAGTTCTTGGGCGTTGAGGTGGGCATAGCTTGATAAATCATATTTCCACTTGCACTTGTCCATAGCAGAAATTCTTCTTTGGCAGTATGCTTTGATAAAGCGATAGGATGGCCAGGGGAGGTGAAACCCGTGCCAGTTACAACAACATCATCATCCGTAGTCTTGGCTGGGCTTGGCGGTTTATCAGATGTTTTTGCTGGGCTTGGTGGACCGGCAGATGGGCTTGGCGGATCAGTAGGCTGGCTCGTTGGATTTGTCTCCACCGGTTCAACAAAAGTGTCCGGAGCCTGAGGTAACGGATCATCAAGGACAGTGTCAGCATCCGGATCAACAGACTCTGGGATCTTCTCCGGTTCAGTGGCCGGTTCATCATCAGTCGGTTTATTCAACTTAGCCTTCTTGCTAGGTCTGGCTTTGGCACTGGAAGGAACAGGCACAAAAATCAGTACGATAAAGTAATACAAGGCCGAAAAGGTTAAGTATGATATGCTTACCCAGGGACAGTTTTAAGAGGAGCAAGTTGTGTGGCCGATGACTCGCCGGATGATGAATGGGAAGTTCCCTGATAATTTGATTCAGACAGATTAAGAGGATATCGGAAGTAACCCGCCTTAGGATAAAGTGTGTCAGGAGTATTAGAAACCTCTTGGCGACGTTTGCGAACCGGGGAGTTCGGTAAACCGGAGGAGGTCACCACTTGGCCGCTATGCCAAGTTGTGCAGCGAGTTTCATGCTGTTGTGTCTTCAAAAGAAAGTGCGGATCCAAATAAGAAAGAGGGCATGAAAATTTTACTTTCCGGACTGCTCGACGGATTTTTGGTATTGGCACAGGATTTGAATCAGAAGAAAGAATGGTTACCTCGTCAGCACGGCTAGCTTCCGCATCATCCTGATAATGATCATTGTCAATAAGGTGTATGAAAAATGAACTAAGAGAGTCAAGTTCTACCTCTGAATCCGGATTATCCAGATCATCATCAATGTTTGTCTCAGACGGTTCAGCAGTTCTCATTTTGGCAGGCCTCTTTGTAGCTTTGGTCTTGATGCGGGGCCCTCTCACCGGTTTATCCTGTGATTTGTTTTTTCCAGAATGGATCGTCACTCTGCACAGACATGCAATAAGTTATGAAAGAATACTTAACAAAGGATAGGTTAAGACAATAATGCGGTACTTCTTAGTTCTACCTCTGAATCCGGATTATCCAGATCATCATCAATGTTTGTCTCAGACGGTTCAGCAGTTCTCATTTTGGCAGGCCTCTTTGTAGCTTTGGTCTTGATGCGGGGCCCTCTCACCGGTTTATCCTGTGATTTGTTTTTTCCAGAATGGATCGTCACTCTGCACAGACATGCAATAAGTTATGAAAGAATACTTAACAAAGGATAGGTTAAGACAATAATGCGGTACTTCTTACCTTTGGCGGTTTATTGGAAGCATAGAAAGGACTGAGCCCTGTTTTGCTGCACTCAACCACCGGTTCATCCAGCATTTTCTTGACGGCCTCGGTGACTTCATCGTCAGTAAGTTGGATGTCAATATGACGCTGAGGGTCTTTAAGATCCCCTGTGTATTCACACATTAAACCGGGGCGCCGGCTTAAAGGCAGAACGCTCCAAGAAACCCAGCATCAAACAAAATCAATGCATGTCATTCCATTTGCAACGAAAGCTCTGAGTTTTGATAGCTGAGGGGCATATTTTGCTAGTTCCTTGGCAGTCAGTCGTTGAGGAACTGGATGAGTTTTTGTAAGCCGGTGTGGGCGATAACCCGGTGGAGGATTTTCATCGTCCGGAGCTATGTTTCGGCAGTAAAACCAACTCTGATTCCAGTCCTTGGGGTGACTGTGATGCTTGGCGTGAGGGAAGTCAACATCTTTCCTCTTCTGAATTGAAACGCCGCCAAGTTCAGTGTTGGGTCCGTCCATAAATTCAGTACGGCGGTTTAAGTAAAAGAAGTCCCGGAACAGCTCGACAGTAGGTTCTTCTTGTAGATAAACTTCACAAAATACTTGCCAGTTGCAAATATTGGACACGGAGTTTGGTCCAATATCTTGAGGGCGGATCTAATAACTAGCAAGCACGTCACGAAAGAATTTTGATCCGGGAGGGGTAAACCCTCGACTCAGATGATCAGCAAACACAATAACTTCTCCATCCTTGGGCTCGGGAGGATTTTCTGGACCGGGGACTCGCCAATGGATGGTATATTTGCTTGCTAAAGTGCCAGTCGCAACACACCCGTTCAGTTGTGCTTCTGTAACCCGGGAAGGGACCCAATTGCAAGCATAGAACTGTTTGGCCATTTCGGTGAAAAGCTGGAAAAAAGGATCAATGACCGGTTTAAAATCCATGACTGGCACATACAAACCGGTGCAACGATGGAAGAAGATGACATTGAAACGTCTGTATATATTAAACCAGATTCTGATAGTTAAAGTAGATTGGCGGTTTAAAAGAGGGCTAATGGTACCTGGCGGATTATCATTTTCTAAAGGTTAAACCACCTACAATGGTGTGGAAGTTACAGATCTGAAAAATTCCTAAGTGTTGCACAAACAGGTTTCACTGGTTGGTATTATAATTTTGGATCTAATGCAGTTTTAAAGAGGAAATAAATTTTAAACCTAGAGTCGCGGTAGCAGAAGAACACATATGCTCGGATGGGATCTTATGCAGAAAAGGTATCTTCTGTGATTGAAAGGAGATGCTACACTACTGTCGTTCGACTTTACTATCAGATTCAGATCAAACTACGCGATCTAAGAGAGAGAAATGGGGAACGGTGAAGAACACCGATGAACAGTGGAAACCC
This sequence comes from Triticum aestivum, assembly GCF_018294505.1. Classification (NCBI taxonomy): domain Eukaryota; kingdom Viridiplantae; phylum Streptophyta; class Magnoliopsida; order Poales; family Poaceae; genus Triticum; species Triticum aestivum. Next base: position 22,139,292 of record NC_057796.1, read on the forward strand.
TAATGCAGATTTGGTATACGAGAAGAGGGGTACTTACTGACGCTGCTGAACATCGGAGGTACGTCGCAGTTCTCTGGTCAAGTCAGGCCGATGCAGCGGCCTTTGTTGGTGCAGAGACGAAGGTCGACGGCGGCGGCGGTGCTAGAGTTCTGAGGCGACGCGAGGTGGAAGAAAAGATGAGGAGGCAAGGGGAAAAGGAAAGGGACCCTTGGCCCTATTTATAAGACGAAAGGGATAAGCGACAGGCGCGGGAATCGAGGAGCCTGAAAAATGGAGTTGTCGACTCGATTTTTGGAGGTTTATTAATAAAAGGGAAGGATATACAGTTTTAATAAGCAGGTGATGTCATGGCGATTTATTACAATCTTGGAAGATGACGTCACAGCGGTTTATCAGATTCACAGGAAGATGACGGCATGGCGGTTTACAGGAAGATGTTCAAGAAGAAATTTTCTTAAGTGTTGAAGATTGACATGAACAGGTTAAAATCAATCTGGGCCTAATGTTGGGGATATAACTATTGAGTATAAACCGCCCAGGAGGGGCCGGGTTATACTTATAAAGAATCATTCGCACTGAAGCCCATGAACTTAAGGATTATGGCATTTTACTATAGAGACTTAAAGGCCCAAGGCCCAAAGGCGGATTAGGGCTTGTATACATAAACCGCCATGTAAATACGTAACTTGTATTGTAAGGTAGGAGAAGGTAGAAACCGAGGCGCACACATGTATGAGCCGGCCTCGGGATTCTGTAGACCGCCGGGCGTCGACCTGTGTATATAAAGGGACGACCCGGCGGCGGTTCAAGGACAAGAAACAACAGCTCGAGAGCCAGGTAAAGCGATTTCGCTCACTGATCATCGAGACTCCATCAATTCCACCACGACTGGATCGTAGGCTTTTACCTTCACTGCAAGGGGCCGAACCAGTATAAACTCCCGTGTCCTTTGTCCGGTTTAACCCCTTTAAGCTAATCTCGTTGCGATGGCTCCATGACTAAGTCCTCACACTAGGACATCTGCCGTGACAAAACCACGACAACTAATGAAGATAGAGCTGAAGAGAGAAGAACCCGGGGAGATCAATAAGGATGATGGGATCAAGAAGGCCATGGAGGATCAAGCTCCGGCAGCAGAAGACAAAGACATCCTTCAACCTCATTACAATCTTCTTACCCCAACGGAGATTGAAGCTTTCAAGATGATTGAGTTAGCTCGCATACAAAATAAGGATCTCACATGTGAAAATATTTTGTTGAAGGAGCATATCACCGCACTCAAGGGCATTATCCACAAATTGGAGGATCTCCTACGCTCGATGTGCGACTATCCATCAGCACCACCATCTTCTTCACCAGCAAAGAAGAACTGAGTATCTAGTATGGGCACTCCCCTTGGCAACCGCCAAGCTTGGGGAAGGTGCCTCGGTATCGTATCACCATCACACTCCTATCTTTACCGTTTTTCTTAGTTCGATCCTTTTGGTAATATCTTGATCTAGTAGAATAAAGTTTTAGTATGATTTAGTTTTGAGTTTTGCTTTATGATCCTTCTATGTAATCGAGTCCGTGAGTTATATATAATGAAGATTAGTTTTGAGTCAAGGGCTTGGTTATCTTGCTATGATCTTGAGGGAAAAAAGAAAATAAAAAGAAATAAAAAGAGATCATATTAATCTTATGAAGAGTAATGACTTCACATATAAAAGAGTATGATGAATAAAAGTTGTTGAGAGTTGACAAACATAGTTTTGGTCATCGTTGCAATTAATAGGAAGTAATAAAGAAAGAGAGGTTTTCACATATAAATATACTATCTTGGGCATCTTTTATGATTGTGAGCACTCATTAAAATATGACATGCTAAAAAGTTGATGTTGGACAAGGAAGACAACATAATGGGTTATGTTTTCTTATATCTGAAACAAAGTATATTGTCATGGATCATCCAACGTGTTGGGCTTGCCTTTCCCCCTCATGCTAGCCAAATTCTTTGCACCAAGTAGAGATACTACTTGTGCTTCCAAATATCCTTAAACCTTGTTTTGCCATGAGAGTCCACCATATCTACCTATTTATTGAGTAAGATCCTTCAAGTAAGTTGGCATTGTTGCACGTAATAAAAATTGCTCTCTAAATATGTAAGATTTATTAGTGTGTAGAAAATAAGCTTTATTCGATCTTGTGATGTGGAAGCAATAAAAGCGACGGACTGCATAATAAAGGTCCATATCACAAGTGGCAATATAAAGTGACGTTCTTTTGCATTAAGATTTCGTGCATCCAACCATAAAAGCACATGACAACCTCTGCTTCCCTCTGCGAAGGGCCTATCTTTTACTTTTGTCTTATGTCTTATGCAAGAGTCGTGGTGATCTTCACCCTTCCTTTTTACACTTTATCCTTTGTCAAGCACATTGTGTTGGAAAGATCTTGATATATATACACTACAAGAAATATGTCAACTTGTGACCTTGACTATTGGTCACTGAAAGGTCATTGTTTTTCATTTGCGACCTTTTTGTGACCAAAAACAGAAGGTCAAAAGCTGGCAGTCGTAAACTGAAATTAACGACCTTCTTCGGGATAAGGTCGTAGACGTTTACGACCAAAACAAAAGGTCGTGAAACCCATGAACTTTTGTTTTGGTCACTAGCTGTCTGCCCAAGCCAGGTCGGATCCGACGTGGCAATCTGACGTGGCAAAATTGCGACTAATTGAAAAGGTCGTTGATAAGATTCAGCCCGGTCCAATTCGGTATCTATATGGGTCGAGCCCATTAGTTCAGCCTTTTAAATATATATTTTTCATGGGCCGAGCCCAACAATTCAAGCTTTTTTCCAAGTCAATTCTTGTGGGCTACATGGGCCAAGCCCAATATTTTAGCTTCTTTATTTTTGGGCCTTGGCCTTCTTACAATCATTTATTTATATTTTCAATCATCATATTTTTGCGCTGGTCACTAGTCATAATGCCATACATCGGTCCCACATGCCAGAAATTTCAAAAATGCTCAGATTTTAGTCATAAGTGGTTTCCACTGGTCAAGTTTCCATTTCACATCTTTTCAACATACATAATCACAATTTCAAACATACACTAGTCTTTTACAATTTGTTACAATATTACAATTTACAGTCTACTACAGAACCAAAAAACTCCTTCGCACTTGGCTTCACGGCCTCGCACTTGAAAAAACTTAGGCCTAGAGCTCCTGTAAAAGAGTAAACATAGCATTAGAGTGTACTGCTGTTGAGGCTAGAACCAAACAACTTCAATGGCAACACTAAATGTAAGCGATAGAACAGATTTAAAAAGGTAAACAAAATATGCATTATGGTACACTTAAGAAGATGTGGTAAATGTTTAGCAAAATTGTTCATGGGAGTAACCTTAATTGTTCAAAATCAGAGTTGAAAATGCACGGAAATTAAGTTACAGAAGACAATCAGGTATTCTATTTACACAGCATTGTCAACAATAAATACAATTCTCTATGAGCGACAAAATTAGTTTTCTTTACATCCTTAATCCTTGCAAGTTGAAAAAAGACAAGATAGCATCAAATCAGGTTATAGTTTGTGGGAATCAATGCACACAGCATGAACGAACAAAATGGGAATCAAGTAGGCTCATCCTCTTTCTCATTCCAGATTTGGTGTTTATTGGCTTAGTAGCAGAGGCGGAAACAGAAGCATTTGAGGTGGAAAGCTACGTACATGTGCACTTGCGAGGCCACATATTCTGGGTCGTCCACCACACTAGCAACCATCACGTACCCATCGCCTTCAGCAATGTTACTCCTACAGCAGCAACAGATAACCATTTATAAATTAAACGGACCAGCTATGCATACAAGGTTATCTAAGCATGTAAGTACAATCCAGGTATAAAGTGGATGGCAAAGCGTGGTTGTTGTTGTTGCTACTTTAGCAAACTGAGCTAATTAATCTCATCAACCTAATACACTTCTCTCGAAAAAGAAAAAACAACTTAAAATATTGAGTACGGCAGCAACATCTACTTGTTACTGGAGTTCCAGTTCAAGATGGCCAGAGGCCACTTGGCACCATGGAACCTGCACAATTTCCACCATATATATGAATGAGTTAGAAAAAATACTAGTGTTGAACTACCCGGCCTCATACATATATATACATAGGAGCAAATTTGATTACACAAGAAGGTAGCTGGAGTGGTGGTCGACGAAATGAAAATCGACGGCCACGGCTCAGCGAGGAGACGAGCTCAACATTGAAGTTTCGCAAAACAGGAATACATTAATTTGAGAGTGGGTTTTAGTAGCTCAAGCTTAGTTAAGTTAAGCACTTAGTACTAAACAGCAACAACACTTGAACCGTAACATGTCCAGAAAGAAAACAAAACATGAGACCAGTATTGATAGCAAGTCCACGAAGGCCATCCAATGGTTTCAGCCACATCCTAATAAACCTGCAGCATTCTTTAGCACCTAATTATCAGCAAGAAATCAATGTCTATATGAGCACCACCACAACAAATCGGCACTAACACTTGGCCATCGACGCGATGCCCAAGCAAGGAAGCAGCTCGCACACGCAAGATGATGATTGCATACATACAAATCATGTGCTGGCAGAAAAAAACCAAGCATGAGCTCATCTTCTCTCTCTGTTTGGTAACTAACAACCTAAATAAAATAAAATAAAAACATGACTTGTTCATACAGATCCCTCTAAAATTCCTTGGGACAAGTGCATCACATATTCGTCAACTTAGCAGCAGAAGTAGTGAGCACAGGAAGAGGGGGAGGGAGATGGAGGAGCTACCTGCCGCGATCGCAATCGAAGCAGAGGAGCAGACCCCTCCTGCCCATCCCCCACATGCAGGACAGGGATGTCGGCTGGGCACACCCCTACTCCTCCGCCTCCTCGAGCAGGAGACCCCCTTCCCCTACTGCTGCTTGGCGCGCCGCATCACTAGTCACCTCCTCATGCAAGAAGTACACAATAAATAGACAGATGGTCAGTGAGGTACATTTTCACAGCAAGAGAAGCTTAGAATTAACAGAAATACACACATCAAATGAAGTCACTAAGATACTTAAGTCCACCACATGGTGTAGACGCGTGCCTAGTTGGGTAGTTTTAAGCGCCGCCAGGGCATGCGGTCAAAACTGTCCAGTTTTCCTGTTGGCAGGAGTAACATATCAAGTATGAAAGCTTGGACTTGGATCAAGATATTAACTATTCTTTCATGCATATGCAGGTGCATCCTACAGACTACAGTACAGCACCAACTTGACACCCGAGTAGTCCAACTTGATAGGTGGGAGTAACATTTACAGTATCAAGCTTGGACTTGCATCCCACATGTCAATTCTTCTACTACCTAGAAGCTAGAGCAAGCATATGCAGGTGGTATAACATAACATAAAGAGCAACAACTTGATAAGTCTGCCCCAATAGTCCAAGACGTGGAAAACAACATAACATAAAGAGCAACAACTTGATAAGTCTGCCCCAATAGTCCAAGTCATGGAAAACAATGTACAGCAACCCTAAGAAATCTACTTGCTTGCTCAACAAACGTCGAACAACAGTAGGAACGCGCTATATGCTTCATCACCACGTACCACCGTACGTACCATGTTCCTCCTCCACCCAGCAGCACAGACTGGATAGGAACATTTACAGTAAATCCAGCTTGGATTAGCTCAAGCATGAAATAGAAGCCGATTGAACCAGACCAGCCCAGCACAAGAAACTGAACTCTAGCTTCTACTCAATTCCTCATCATTTATACTCTGTGACACCATGACATGTATGCAAGCACCGAATAATCAGATCCAACTCGTAGCCTAACGCCTACGCAACAAACAAAAGCATCAAATCGAAGCAACCTGAGCTAGACCGAGCACACAGATAACTGAACTTGGAGCACAGAAATGGCTATCCGATTCAAGCAGCCACCAAACAGCCAGGGCCCCGCCGAGCGCGAACTTCCTGGAAATAGTCCACCCAGCAGCATCCGCGATAGCTACAAAGCAGAAGCACTCCCGGCACTGGCACTGATATCCATCAACTTGCTGCAGCCAGCTCGAAATCCTGCCAATAAATGAGGATATTGTATCAAGATCAGTAGTGATGAGCATGCTGGTGTCCAACACAGCAACTTGTGATAACAACCAAAATGGTAGAAATAAATCACACATCATGCTTCAAACGGCAGCTCCAAAATGCAAATTAAGCATAGAGTGTATTATGTTCCACATATCTCAATACAGTCATGAAAATATCATCTATGCCCTTTGAGGTAATTCTGTTCTTGCACCTTTTTTTGTGACTGTCAATCCTCTTTGAGTGTGGTTGGCATTTCAAGTTGAGACAAGAAAAAAAATTAGGAGATCAAGATCTTTTTCACTACTCTATGAATATGTACCATCGATGAAAAGACTGCCTTATCACACAGATAAAAACACTGATCCTAAATAAACACTGACCCTAGGCTGCAGCATCTGACAGTTTAGTTCAGGAATAACATCCATTGTTGGTGATGAGAACAACTATGGTTCCAGTTGATATATAGAAAACATGCAGCAGAACGGCCCACTGGTAAATTCTATCGGACTTGAACACATTAATTACTTGCCACCTCTTTTGCCAATTTTGTTTCTACGAAAGCACAATGTTAATTCATAACTTAATTAAAGATGCAACACTACCAGCGGGATGCATGACCTTCATGTGTGGGTTAATGCCGCATAAAAAACAATGATTTTACTTCAGGAATAATGATTCTAGTGAATGATGCAAGAGAGAAACGGGTTCCATCCGTCACAATTAACACAAACAACTACTACTTCACCGTAAGCTAGCGAATTCCAGGACAGACTCGCGGAGAAAGCAGTACTAGGAACGCGTGGAAGGGGAGAGGAGGTGAGGTGTGGTGGGGTACCGCGGCGGTGAAGAAGGTCTTGTCGCCGACCTCGGAGAGCACGGTCATGGCCAGCGACTTGGTGAGCCCCTGCAGCAGGAAGGAACCAAGCGAAAAAAACAAGGTCAATTCAGCAACCTGCACCTGTGCCGCGCAACGAGAAAGAGAGGAGAGAGGGGGAGGGAGGGGAGCTGACCTCGAGCAGAGACGGCGACATGGCGGCCGGCGGCGGAGGGAGGCGCCGATTCCGATCTTGCAGGTGAGGAGAGGATGTGCAGGGACCTTGACGAAGAACTCAGAGACGGCGGGGACCTTGATGATGAACCCCGCGGCGGGATCCCAGACCTGGTGGGCGGGGACGGCCATGTCACCGGCGCTGGGGCGGGAGCGGCAGGTGGAGCAGCGCCGGAGTTGGTGCGGGCGTGGGGTAGCAGGTCGCGGGTGTGGCCCCGCGGAGCAAGACCCTCCTGGCCGCAGTGCCGGAGTTGGTGCGGGCGTGAGGTAGCAGGTCGCGGGTGCGTCCCCGTGGAGCGAGGCCCTCCTGGCCGCGGCGGCGCGGCCCTCGGCGCCGCGGAGGCCGACGCCAAGAAGGGCAACCCCGCCGAGGAGGCAATGGCGAGGGCGGGGGAGGCGGAGGCCTTGAGCGCGAACGTCGACGGCGGAGGAAGGGGACGGTGGACGAGGGGAGTCTTGGATTGGATCTGGAGAGAATGGGGGCGGCGGCTGCCGAGGAGGAAGGGGAGGGGATCGAGAGGAAGGGGAGAGGAGGAGCAGAGAGCGAGGGAAAGAAAGGAGGCGGGGGGTGGATGGAAAATGACCACATGACAGAGCTAGGGTTTCGGGGACGGTGTGGAAGGGTTGAGGACTACCGTTGGATCCCCGATCATCCGACGGTGTTTGATGCACAATCCACGTGACACGTTCATGAACCAATCAGATTACAGTACGACGTTATGATCATCTAAATTGGTCATAGTTGTCTAAAATTAACGTGTTAAAATCATGTCAGCTATTTTATGACCTGAAAATTTCAAAAAGAAAATGCAAAACTTTCTCATTGTGTCACCAAATGTGAACAAGTTTTCAAGAAAAATAACAAACAAGAAATAAGATAAATAACTTTTAAAAGCTGTCGTGAGAAATGAGTTTTTTGGCAAAAAAAAACATTTTCCATTTTTTTGAGTGCCCAAAATGAGTTTTTTCATGAAGGACCTACCATATATTTGTTGCAAAATTGGACCAAATCAATTTTCTAAAATATTAGGCCATGTTTAATACACAATTGACCAAATGGTTGGGTGTCAAAAGTTTCGATCCACCTCTGGTGAAAAAGACAAATTTCCGCCAATCCAATTGGAAGCGTGTCAAGTTTGAACTGCAGCTGCCTTATAGTTTGATCTTTACTTTTTCCAAAAATCATTTCTAAGTACACAAGTATCTATTTAATCAGAGAAACACCAAACAAATTCCAAGATTCAACCACTAGCTAGGAACGGTCATGCCCGCCATTTTGACCGCATTTTGAAACGGGCATAAAAAATTCAAAAAAAACAAAAAAATGGAAAACCTTCGCATTGTGTCATAATATGTGACCAAGTTACCAGCAAAAATTATAAACTTGTAATATGGCGATTATTTTAAAAAAGTGTTCTCAGAAACGAGCTATCAAGTGTGAAGATTCATGGCTTTCAAGCCAAATGATCAATCTTATGGCCACATTCATGACATAGTTTGTTCAAATGATCTCATATTGTGCACAAGGGTGCATCTTGGAATGGCAAACAATGTTTCCTAAGGAAGTTTTCATTTTCTTTGGACGAAAAATTCATTTTCCATTTTTCGAGTGCCCGAAATGAGTTTTTTTGTGAAGGACCTATAATATATTTGTTGCAAAATTGTACCAAATCAATTTTCTAAAATACTAGGACATATTTAATGCACAATTGACCAAATGGTTGGGTGTAAAAAGATTTGATCCACCTCTCGTGAAAAAGACAAATTCCGCCGATTCAGCCGGAAGCGGGTCAAATTTGAACTGTAGCTACCTCGTAGTTTGCTCTTTATTTTTTCCAAAAATCATTTCTAGGTACATAAGTATCTATTTAATCAGAGAAACATCAAAAGTTTCCAAGATTCAACCACTAGCTAGGAACGGTCAAGCCCGCCGTTTTGACCGCATTTTGAAACGGGCATAAAAATTCAAAAAAATCAAAAAATTGGAAAACCTTCGCATTGTGTCATTATATGTGACCAAGTTTCCAGGAAAAATAATAAACTTGTAATACGGAAATTATTTTAAAAAGTGTTCTCAGAAATGAGCTATCATGCGTGAAGATTCATGGCTTTCAAGCCAAATGATCAATCTTATGGCCACATTCATGGCATAGTTTGTTCAAATGATCTCATATTGTGCACAAGGGTGCATCTTGGAATTCCAAACAATGTTGCCTAAGGGAGTTTTCATTTTCTTTGCACGGAAAATTCATTTTCCATTTTTCGAGTGCCCGAAATGAGGTTTTTTTGTGAAGGACCTACCATATATTTGTTGCAAAATTGTACCAAATCAATTTCTAAAATACTAGGACATATTTAATGCATAATTGACCAAATGGTTGGGTGTAAAAAGTTTTGATCCACCTCTCGTGAAAAAGACAAATTCCCGCCGATTCAGTTGGAAGCGGGTCAAATTTGAACTGTAGCTACCTCGTAGTTTGCTCTTTATTTTTTCCAAAAATCATTTCTAGGTACATAAGTATCTATTTAATCAGAGAAACATCAAAAAGTTCCAAGATTCAACCACTAGCTAGGAACGGTCAAGCCCGCCGTTTTGACCGCATTTTGAAACGGGCATAAAAATTCAAAAAAAATCAAAAAATTGGAAAACCTTCGCATTGTGTCATTATATGTGACCAAGTTTCCAGGAAAAATAATAAACTTGTAATACGGCAATTATTTTAAAAAAGTGTTCTCAGAAATGAGCTATCATGCGTGAAGATTCATGGCTTTCAAGCCAAATGATCAATCTTATGGCCACATTCATGGCATAGTTTGTTCAAATGATCTCATATTGTGCACAAGGGTGCATCTTGGAATTCCAAACAATGTTGCCTAAGGGAGTTTTCATTTTCTTTGCACGGAAAATTCATTTTCCATTTTTCGAGTGCCCGAAATGAGTTTTTTTTGTGAAGGACCTACCATATATTTGTTGCAAAATTGGACCAAATCAATTTTATAAAATACTAGGCCATATTTAATGCACAATTGACAAAATGGTTGGGTGTCAAAAGTTTTGATCCACCTCTGGTGAAAAAGACAAATTCCGCCGATTCAGTAGGAAGCGGGTCAAATTTGAACTGCAGCTGCCTCATAGTTTGCTCTTTATTTTTTCCAAAAATCATTTATAGGTACATAAGTATCTATTTAATCAGAGAAACATCAAAAGTTTCCAAGATTCAACCACTAGCTAGGAACGGTCAAGCCCGCCGTTTTGACCGCATTTTGAAACGGGCATAAAAAATTCAAAAAAAATCAAAAAATTGGAAACCTTCGCATTGTGTCATTATATGTGACCAAGTTTCCAGGAAAAATAATAAACTTGTAATACGGAAATTATTTTAAAAAAGTGTTCTCAGAAATGAGCTATCATGCGTGAAGATTCATGGCTTTCAAGCCAAATGATCAATCTTATGGCCACATTCATGGCATAGTTTGTTCAAATGATCTCATATTGTGCACAAGGGTGCATCTTGGAATTCCAAACAATGTTGCCTAAGGGAGTTTTCATTTTCTTTGCACGGAAAATTCATTTTCCATTTTTCGAGTGCCCGAAATGAGGTTTTTTTGTGAAGGACCTACCATATATTTGTTGCAAAATTGTACCAAATCAATTTCTAAAATACTAGGACATATTTAATGCACAATTGACCAAATGGTTGGGTGTAAAAAGTTTTGATCCACCTCTCGTGAAAAAGACAAATTCCCGCCGATTCAGTTGGAAGCGGTCAAATTTGAACTGTAGCTACCTCATAGGTTGCTCTTTATTTTTTCCAAAAATCATTTCTAGGTACATAAGTATCTATTAATCAGAGAAACACCAAAAAATTCCAAGATTCAACCACTAGCTAGGAACGGTCAAGCCCGCCGTTTTGACCGCATTTTGAAACGGGCATAAAAAATTCAAAAAAAATCAAAAAATTGGAAAACCTTCGCATTGTGTCATTATATGTGGCCAAGTTTCCAGGAAAAATAATAAACTTGTAATACGGCAATTATTTTAAAAAAGTGTTCTCAGAAATGAGCTATCATGCGTGAAGATTCATGGCTTTCAAGCCAAATGATCAATCTTATGGCCACATTCATGGCATAGTTTGTTCAAATGATCTCATATTGTGCACAAGGGTGCATCTTGGAATTCCAAACAATGTTGCCTAAGGGAAGTTTTCATTTTCTTTGCACGGAAAATTCATTTTCCATTTTTCGAGTGCCCGAAATGAGTTTTTTTGTGAAGGACCTACCATATATTTGTTGCAAAATTGGACCAAATCAATTTTATAAAATACTAGGCCATATTTAATGCACAATTGACAAAATGGTTGGGTGTCAAAAGTTTTGATCCACCTCTGGTGAAAAAGACAAATTCCGCCGATTTAGTGGAAGCGGGTCAAATTTGAACTGCAGCTGCCTCATAGTTTGCTCTTTATTTTTTCCAAAAATCATTTCTAGGTACATAAGTATCTATTTAATCAGAGAAACATCAAAAGTTTCCAAGATTCAACCACTAGCTAGGAACGGTCAAGCCCGCCGTTTTGACCGCATTTTGAAACGGGCATAAAAATTCAAAAAAAATCAAAAAATTGGAAAACCTTCGCATTGTGTCATTATATGTGACCAAGTTTCCAGGAAAAATAATAAACTTGTAATACGGAAATTATTTTAAAAAAGTGTTCTAAAAATGAGCTATCATGCGTGAAGATTCATGGCTTTCAAGCCAAATGATCAATCTTATGGCCACATTCATGGCATAGTTTGTTCAAATGATCTCATATTGTGCACAAGGGTGCATCTTGGAATTCCAAACAATGTTGCCTAAGGGAGTTTTCATTTTCTTTGCACGAAAAATTCATTTTCCATTTTTCGAGTGCCCGAAATGAGGTTTTTTTTGTGAAGGACCTACCATATATTTGTTGCAAAATTGGACCAAATCATTTTCTAAAATACTAGGACATATTTAATGCACAATTGACCAAATGGTTGGGTGTAAAAAGTTTTGATCCACCTCTCGTGAAAAAGACAAATTTCCGCCGATTCAGTTGGAAGCGGGTCAAATTTGAACTGCAGCTGCCTCGTAGTTGCTCTTTATTTTTTCCAAAAATCATTTCTAGGTACATAAGTATCTATTTAATCAGAGAAACACCAAAAAATTCCAAGATTCAACCACTAGCTAGGAACGGTCAAGCCCGCCGTTTTGACCGCATTTTGAAACGGGCATAAAAATTCAAAAAAATCAAAAATTGGAAAACCTTCGCATTGTGTCATTATATGTGGCCAAGTTCCAGGAAAAATAATAAACTTGTAATACGGCAATTCTTTTAAATAGTGTTCTTAGAAATGAACTATCATGCATGAAGATTCATGGCTTTCAAGCCAAATGATCAATCTTATGGCCACATACATGGCATAGTTTGTTCAAATGATCTCATATTGTGCACAAGGGTGCATCTTGGAATTCCAAACAATGTTGCCTAAGGGAGTTTTCATTTTCTTTGCACGGAAAATTCATTTTCCATTTTTTGAGTGCCCGAAAAAGGTTTTTTCGTGAAGACCTACCATATATTTGTTGCAAAATTGTACCAAATACAATTTTCTAAAATACTAGGACATATTTAATGTACAATTGACCAAATGGTTGGGTGTAAAAAGTTTGATCCACCTCTCGTGAAAAAGACAAATTCCCTGCCGATTTAGTTGGAAGCGAGTCAAATTTGAACTGTAGCTACCTCGTAGTTTGCTCTTTATTTTTTCCAAAAATCATTTCTAGGTACATAAGTATCTACTTAATCACAGAAACACCAAAAAATTCCAAGATTCAACCACTAGCTAGGAACGGTCAAGCCCGCCGTTTTGACCGCATTTTGAAACGGGCATAAAAAATTCAAAAAAAATCAAAAATTGGAAAACCTTCGCATTGTGTCATTATATGTGACCAAGTTTCCAGGAAAAATAATAAACTTGTAATACGGCAATTATTTTAAAAAGTGTTCTCAGAAATGAACTATCATGCATGAAGATTCATGGCTTTCAAGCCAAATGATCAATCTTATGGCCACATTACATGGCATAGTTTGTTCAAATGATCTCATATTGTGCACAAGGGTGCATCTTGGAATTCCAAACAATGTTGCCTAAGGGAATTTTCATTTCTTTGCACGGAAAATTCATTTTCCATTTTTCGAGTGCCCGAAATGAGTGTTTTTTGTGAAGGACCTACCATATATTGTTGCAAAATTGGACCAAATCAATTTTATAAAATACTAGGCCATATTTAATGCACAATTGACAAATGGTTGGGTGTCAAAAGTTTTGATCCACCTCTGGTGAAAAAGACAAATTCCGCCGATTCAGTAGGAAGCGGGTCAAATTTGAACTGCAGCTGCCTCATAGTTTGCTCTTTATTTTTTCCAAAAATCATTTCTAGGTACATAAGTATCTATTTAATCAGAGAAACATCAAAAGTTTCCAAGATTCAACCACTAGCTAGGAACGGTCAAGCCCGCCGTTTTGACCGCATTTTGAAACGGGCATAAAAATTCAAAAAAATCAAAAAATTGGAAAACCTTCGCATTGTGTCATTATATGTGACCAAGTTTCCAGGAAAAATAATAAACTTGTAATACGGCAATTATTTTAAAAAAGTGTTCTCAGAAATGAGCTATCATGCGTGAAGATTCATGGCTTTCAAGCCAAATGATCAATCTTATGGCCACATTCATGGCATAGTTTGTTCAAATGATCTCATATTGTGCACAAGGGTGCATCTTGGAATTCCAAACAATGTTGCCTAAGGGAGTTTTCATTTTCTTTGCACGAAAAATTCATTTTCCATTTTTTGAGTGCCCGAAAATGAGGTTTTTTTGTGAAGGACCTACCATATATTTGTTGCAAAATTGTACCAAATCAATTTTCTAAAATACTAGGACATATTTAATGTACAATTGACCAAATGGTTGGGTGTAAAAAGTTTTGATCCACCTCTCGTGAAAAGACAAATTCCCGCCGATTCAGTTGGAAGCGGGTCAAATTTGAACTGTAGCTGCCTCGTAGGTTTGCTCTTTATTTTTTCCAAAAATAATTTCTAGGTACATAAGTATCTACTTAATCAGAGAAACACCAAAAAATTCCAAGATTCAACCACTGGCTACGAACGGTTATGCCCGCCGTTTTGACCGCATTTTGAAACGGGCATAAAAATTCAAAAAAAATCAAAAAATTGGAAAACCTTCGCATTGTGTCATTATATGTGGCCAAGTTTCCAGGAAAAATAATAAACTTGTAATACGGCAATTATTTTAAAAAGTGTTCTTAGAAATGAACTATCATGCATGAAGATTCATGGCTTTCAAGCCAAATGATCAATCTTATGGCCACATTCATGGCATAGTTTGTTCAAATGATCTCATATTGTTCATAAGGGTGCATCTTGGAATTCCAAACAATGTTGCCTATGGGAATTTTCATTCTCATTTCACGGAAAATTCATTTTCCATTTTTCGAGTGCCCGAAATGAGTGTTTTTTGTGAAGGACCTACCATATATTTGTTTCAAAATTGGACCTAATCAATTTTATAAAATACTAGGCCGTATTTAATGCACAATTGACAAAATGGTTGGGTGTCAAAAGTTTTGATCCACCTCTGGTGAAAAAGACAAATTCCCACCGATTTAGAAGGAAGCGGGTCAAATTTGAACTGCAGCTGCCTCATAGTTTGCTCTTTATTTTTTCCAAAAATCATTTATAGGTACATAAGTTTCTATTTAATCAGAGAAACATCAAAAGTTTACCAAGATTCAACCACTAGCTAGGAACGGTCAAGCCCGCCGTTTTGACCGCATTTTGAAACGGGCATTAAAAATTCAAAAAAATCAAAAAATTGGAAAACCTTCGCATTGTGTCATTATATGTGACCAAGTTTCCAGAAAAATAATAAACTTGTAATACGGAATTATTTTAAAAAAGTGTTCTCAGAAATGAGCTATCATGCGTGAAGATTCATGGCTTTCAAGCCAAATGATCAATCTTATGGCCACATTCATGGCATAGTTTGTTCAAATGATCTCATATTGTGCACAAGGGTGCATCTTGGAATTCCAAACAATGTTGCCTAAGGGAGTTTTCATTTTCTTTGCACGAAAATTCATTTTCCATTTTTCGAGTGCCCGAAATGAGTTTTTTTGTGAAGGACCTACCATATATTTGTTGCAAAATTGGACCAAATCAATTTTCTAAAATACTAGGCCATATTTAATGCACAATTGACCAAATGGTTGGGTGTAAAAAGTTTTGATCCACCTCTCGTGAAAAAGACAAATTCCCGCCGATTCAGTTCGAAGCGAGTCAAATTTGAACTGTAGCTACCTCGTAGGTTGCTCTTTATTTTTTCCAAAAATAATTTCTAGGTACATAAGTATCTACTTAATCAGAGAAACACCAAAAAATTCCAAGATTCAACCACTGCTACGAACGGTTATTCCCGCCGTTTTGACCGCATTTTGAAACGGGCATAAAAATTCAAAAAAAATCAAAAAATTGGAAAACCATCGCATTGTGTCATTATATGTGGCCAAGTTTCCAGGAAAAATAATAAACTTGTAATACGGCAATTCTTTTAAAAAGTGTTCTTAGAAATGAACTATCATGCATGAAGATTCATGGCTTTCATGCCAAATGATCAATCTTATGGCCACATTCATGGCATAGTTTGTTCAAATGATCTCATATTGTTCATAAGGGTGCATCTTGGAATTCCAAACAATGTTGCCTATGGGAATTTTCATTCTCATTTCACGGAAAATTCATTTTCCATTTTTCGAGTGCCCGAAATGAGTGTTTTTTGTGAAGGACCTACCATATATTTGTTTCAAAATTGGACCTAATCAATTTTATAAAATACTAGGCCGTATTTAATGCACAATTGACAAAATGGTTGGGTGTCAAAAGTTTTGATCCACCTCTGGTGAAAAAGACAAATTCCCGCCGATTTCAGAAGGAAGCGGGTCAAATTTGAACTGCAGCTGCCTCATAGTTTGCTCTTTATTTTTTCCAAAAATCATTTATAGGTACATAAGTATCTATTTAATCAGAGAAACATCAAAAGTTTCCAAGATTCAACCACTAGCTAGGAACGGTCAAGCCCGCCGTTTTGACCGCATTTTGAAACGGGCATAAAAATTCAAAAAAAATCAAAAAATTGGAAACCTTCGCATTGTGTCATTATATGTGACCAAGTTTCCAGGAAAAAAATAAACTTGTAATACGGAAATTATTTTAAAAAGTGTTCTAAAAAGTGAGCTATCATGCGTGAAGATTCATGGCTTTCAAGCCAAATGATCAATCTTATGGCCACATTCATGGCATAGTTTGTTCAAATGATCTCATATTGTGCACAAGGGTGCATCTTGGAATTCCAAACAATGTTTCCTAAGGGAGTTTTCATTTTCTTTGCACGAAAATTCATTTTCCATTTTTCGAGTGCCCGAAATGAGTTTTTTTGTGAAGGACCTACCATATATTTGTTGCAAAATTGTACCAAATCAATTTCTAAAATACTAGGACATATTTAATGCACAATTGACCAAATGGTTGGGTGTAAAAAGTTTTGATCCACCTCTCGTGAAAAAGACAAATTCCCGCCGATTCAGTTGGAAGCGAGTCAAATTTGAACTGTAGCTACCTCGTAGGTTGCTCTTTATTTTTTCCAAAAATCATTTCTAGGTACATAAGTATCTATTTAATCAGAGAAACACCAAAAAAATTCCAAGATTCAACCACTAGCTAGGAACGGTCATGCCCGCCGTTTTGACCACATTTTGAAAGGGGCATAAAAATTCAAAAAAAATCAAAAATTGGAAAACCATCGCATTGTGTCATTATTTGGCCAAGTTTCCAGGAAAAATAATAAACTTGTAATACGGCAATTCTTTTAAAAAGTGTTCTTAGAAATGAACTATCATGCATGAAGATTCATGGCTTTCAAGCCAAATGATCAATCTTATGGCCACATTCATGGCATAGTTTGTTCAAATGATCTCATATTGTTCATAAGGGTGCATCTTGGAATTCCAAACAATGTTGCCTATGGGAATTTTCATTCTCATTTCACGGAAAATTCATTTTCCATTTTTCGAGTGCCCGAAATGAGTGTTTTTTGTGAAGGACCTACCATATATTTGTTTCAAAATTGGACCTAATCAATTTTATAAATACTAGGCCGTATTTAATGCACAATTGACAAATGGTTGGGTGTCAAAAGTTTTGATCCACCTCTGGTGAAAAAGACAAATTCCCACCGATTTAGTGGAAGCGGGTCAAATTTGAACTGCAGCTGCCTCATAGTTTGCTCTTTATTTTTTCCAAAAATCATTTCTAGGTACATAAGTATCTATTTAATCATAGAAACATCAAAAGTTTCCAAGATTCAACCACTAGCTAGGAACGGTCAAGCCCGCCGTTTTGACCGCATTTTGAAACGGGCATAAAAATTCAAAAAAAATCAAAAAATTGGAAAACCTTCGCATTGTGTCATTATATGTGACCAAGTTTCCAGGAAAAATAATAAACTTGTAATACGGTAATTATTTTAAAAAAGTGTTCTCAGAAATGAGCTATCATGCGTGAAGATTCATGGCTTTCAAGCCAAATGATCAATCTTATGGCCACATTCATGGCATAGTTTGTTCAAATGATCTCATATTGTGCACAAGGGTGCATCTTGGAATTCCAAACAATGTTGCCTAAGGGAGTTTTCATTTTCTTTGCACGAAAAATTCATTTTCCATTTTTTGAGTGCCCGAAAAGAGGTTTTTTTGTGAAGGACCTACCATATATTTGTTGCAAAATTGTACCAAATACAATTTCTAAAATACTAGGACATATTTAATGTACAATTGACCAAATGGTTGGGTGTAAAAAGTTTTGATCCACCTCTCGTGAAAAAGACAAATTCCCGCCGATTCAGTTGGAAGCGAGTCAAATTTGAACTGTAGCTACCTCGTAGGTTGCTCTTTATTTTTTCCAAAAATAATTTCTAGGTACATAAGTATCTACTTAATCAGAGAAACACCAAAAAAATTCCAAGATTCAACCACTGGCTACGAACGGTTATTCCCGCCGTTTTGACCACATTTTGAAAGGGGCATAAAAATTCAAAAAAAATCAAAAAATTGGAAAACCACCGCATTGTGTCATTATTTGGCCAAGTTTCCAGGAAAAATAATAAACTTGTAATACGGCAATTCTTTTAAAAAGTGTTCTTAGAAATGAACTATCATGCATGAAGATTCATGGCTTTCAAGCCAAATGATCAATCTTATGGCCACATTCATGGCATAGTTTGTTCAAATGATCTCATATTGTTCATAAGGATGCATCTTGGAATTCCAAACAATGTTGCCTATGGGAATTTTCATTCTCATTTCACGGAAAAATTCATTTTCCATTTTTCGAGTGCCCGAAATGAGTGTTTTTTGTGAAGGACCTACCATATATTTGTTTCAAAATTGGACCTAATCAATTTTATAAATACTAGGCCGTATTTAATGCACAATTGACAAAATGGTTGGGTGTCAAAAGTTTTGATCCACCTCTGGTGAAAAAGACAAATTCCCACCGATTTAGAAGGAAGCGGGTCAAATTTGAACTCCAGCTGCCTCATAGTTTGCTCTTTATTTTTTCCAAAAATCATTTATAGGTACATAAGTTTCTATTTAATCAGAGAAACATCAAAAAGTTTACCAAGATTCAACCACTAGCTAGGAACGGTCAAGCCCGCCGTTTTGACCGCATTTTGAAACGGGCATAAAAATTCAAAAAAAATCAAAAATTGGAAAACCTTCGCATTGTGTCATTATATGTGACCAAGTTTCCAGGAAAAATAATAAACTTGTAATACGGAAATTATTTTAAAAAAGTGTTCTCAGAAAATGAGCTATCATGCGTGAAGATTCATGGCTTTCAAGCCAAATGATCAATCTTATGGCCACATTCATGGCATAGTTTGTTCAAATGATCTCATATTGTGCACAAGGGTGCATCTTGGAATTCCAAACAATGTTGCCTAAGGGAGTTTTCATTTTCTTTGCACGAAAAATTCATTTTCCATTTTTCGAGTGCCCGAAATGAGGTTTTTTTGTGAAGGACCTACCATATATTTGTTGCAAAATTGTACCAAATCAATTTTCTAAAATACTAGGACATATTTAATGCACAATTGACCAAATGGTTGGGTGTAAAAAGTTTTGATCCACCTCTGGTGAAAAAGACAAATTCCCGCCGATTCAGTTGGAAGCGGGTCAAATTTGAACTGTAGCTACCTCGTAGGTTGCTCTTTATTTTTTCCAAAAATCATTTCTAGGTACATAAGTATCTACTTAATCACAGAAACACCAAAAAAATTCCAAGATCCAACCACTGGCTACGAACGGTTATTCCCGCCGTTTTGACCGCATTTTGAAACGGGCATAAAAAATTCAAAAAAAATCAGAAAATTGGAAAACCATCGCATTGTGTCATTATATGTGGCCAAGTTTCCAGGAAAAATAATAAACTTGTAATACGGCAATTCTTTTAAAAAGTGTTCTTCGAAATGAACTATCATGCATGAAGATTCATGGCTTTCAAGCCAAATGATCAATCTTATGGCCACATACATGGCATAGTTTGTTCAAATGATCTCATATTGTGCACAAGGGTGCATCTTGGAATTCCAAACAATGTTGCCTATGGGAATTTTCATTCTCTTTTCACGGAAAATTCATTTTCCATTTTTTGAGTGCCCGAAATGAGTTTTTTTGTGAAGGACCTACCATATATTTGTTGCAAAATTGGACCTAATCAATTTTATAAAATACTAGGCCATATTTAATGCACAATTGACAAAATGGTTGGGTGTCAAAAGTTTTGATCCACCTCTGGTGAAAAAGACAAATTCCCACCGATTGAGAAGGAAGCGGGTCAAATTTGAACTGCAGCTGCCTCATAGTTTGCTCTTTATTTTTTCCAAAAATTATTTATAGGTACATAAGTATCTATTTAATCAGAGAAACATCAAAAAGTTTACCAAGATTCAACCACTAGCTAGGAACGGTCAAGCCCGCCGTTTTGACCGCATTTTGAAACGGGCATTAAAAATTCAAAAAAAATCCAAAAAATTGGGAAAACCTTCGCATTGTGTCATTATATGTGACCAAGTTTCCAGGAAAATAATAAACTTGTAATACGGAAATTATTTTAAAAAAGTGTTCTAAAAATGAGCTATCATGCGTGAAGATTCATGGCTTTCAAGCCAAATGATCAATCTTATTGCCACATACATGGCATAGTTTGTTCAAATGATCTCATATTGTGCACAAGGGTGCATCTTGGAATTCCAAACAATGTTGCCTAAGGGAGTTTTCATTTTCTTTGCACGAAAAATTCATTTTCCATTTTTTGAGTGCCCGAAAAGAGGTTTTTTTGTGAAGGACCTACCATATATTTGTTGCAAAATTGTACCAAATACAATTTCTAAAATACTAGGACATATTTAATGTACAATTGACCAAATGGTTGGGTGTAAAAAGTTTTGATCCACCTCTCGTGAAAAAGACAAATTCCCGCCGATTCAGTTGGAAGCGAGTCAAATTTGAACTGTAGCTACCTCGTAGGTTGCTCTTTATTTTTTCCAAAAATCATTTCTAGGTACATAAGTATCTACTTAATCACAGAAACACCAAAAAAATTCCAAGATCCAACCACTGGCTACGAACGGTTATTCCCGCCGTTTTGACCGCATTTTGAAACGGGCATAAAAAATTCAAAAAAAATCAGAAAATTGGAAAACCATCGCATTGTGTCATTATATGTGGCCAAGTTTCCAGGAAAAATAATAAACTTGTAATACGGCAATTCTTTTAAAAAGTGTTCTTCGAAATGAACTATCATGCATGAAGATTCATGGCTTTCAAGCCAAATGATCAATCTTATGGCCACATACATGGCATAGTTTGTTCAAATGATCTCATATTGTGCACAAGGGTGCATCTTGGAATTCCAAACAATGTTGCCTATGGGAATTTTCATTCTCTTTTCACGGAAAATTCATTTTCCATTTTTTGAGTGCCCGAAATGAGTTTTTTTTGTGAAGGACCTACCATATATTTGTTTCAAAATTGGACCTAATCAATTTTATAAAATACTAGGCCGTATTTAATGCACAATTGACAAAATGGTTGGGTGTCAAAAGTTTTGATCCACCTCTGGTGAAAAAGACAAATTCCCACCGATTGAGAAGGAAGCGGGTCAAATTTGAACTGCAGCTGCCTCATAGTTTGCTCTTTATTTTTTCCAAAAATCATTTCTAGGTACATAAGTATCTATTTAATCAGAGAAACATCAAAAGTTTCCAAGATTCAACCACTAGCTAGGAACGGTCAAGCCCGCCGTTTTGACCGCATTTTGAAACGGGCATTAAAAATTCAAAAAAACCCAAAAAATTGGAAAACCTTCGCATTGTGTCATTATATGTGAACAAGTTTCCAGGAAAAATAATAAACTTGTAATACGGAAATTATTTTAAAAAAGTGTTCTAAAAATGAGCTATCATGCGTGAAGATTCATGGCTTTCAAGCCAAATGATCAATCTTATGGCCACATTCATGGCATAGTTTGTTCAAATGATCTCATATTGTGCACAAGGGTGCATCTTGGAATTCCAAACAATGTTGCCTAAGGGAGTTTTCATTTTCTTTGCACGAAAATTCATTTTCCATTTTTCGAGTGCCCGAAAGAGGTTTTTTTGTGAAGGACCTACCATATATTTGTTGCAAAATTGGACCAAATCAATTTCTAAAATACTAGGACATATTTAATGTACAATTGACCAAATGGTTGGGTGTAAAAAGTTTTGATCCACCTCTCGTGAAAAAGACAAATTCCCGCCGATTCAGTTGGAAGCGAGTCAAATTTGAACTGTAGCTACCTCGTAGGTTGCTCTTTATTTTTTCCAAAAATAATTTCTAGGTACATAAGTATCTACTTAATCAGAGAAACACCAAAAAAATTCCAAGATTCAACCACTGGCTACGAACGGTTATTCCCGCCGTTTTGACCGCATTTTGAAAGGGGCATAAAAATTCAAAAAAAATCAAAAAATTGGAAAACCATCGCATTGTGTCATTATATGCGGCCAAGTTTCCAGGAAAAATAATAAACTTGTAATACGGCAATTCTTTTAAAAAGTGTTCTTAGAAATGAACTATCATGCATGAAGATTCATGGCTTTCAAGCCAAATGATCAATCTTATGGCCACATTCATGGCATAGTTTGTTCAAATGATCTCATATTGTTCATAAGGGTGCATCTTGGAATTCCAAACAATGTTGCCTATGGGAATTTTCATTCTCATTTCACGGAAAATTCATTTTCCATTTTTCGAGTGCCCGAAATGAGTGTTTTTTGTGAAGGACCTACCATATATTTGTTTCAAAATTGGACCTAATCAATTTTATAAAATACTAGGCCGTATTTAATGCACAATTGACAAAATGGTTGGGTGTCAAAAGTTTTGATCCACCTCAGGTGAAAAAGACAAATTCCCACCGATTTAGAAGGAAGCGGGTCAAATTTGAACTGCAGCTGCCTCATAGTTTGCTCTTTATTTTTTCCAAAAATCATTTATAGGTACATAAGTTTCTATTTAATCAGAGAAACATCAAAAGTTTACCAAGATTCAACCACTAGCTAGGAACGGTCAAGCCCGCCGTTTTGACCGCATTTTGAAACGGGCATTAAAAATTCAAAAAAATCAAAAAATTGGAAAACCTTCGCATTGTGTCATTATATGTGACCAAGTTTCCAGGAAAAACAATAAACTTGTAATACGGAAATTATTTTTAAAAAGTGTTCTAAAAAATGAGCTATCATGCGTGAAGATTCATGGCTTTCAAGCCAAATGATCAATCTTATGGCCACATACATGGCATAGTTTGTTCAAATGATCTCATATTGTGCACAAGGGTGCATCTTGGAATTCCAAACAATGTTGCCTAAGGGAGTTTTCATTTTCTTTGCACGAAAAATTCATTTTCCATTTTTTGAGTGCCCGAAAGAGTTTTTTGTGAAGGACCTACCATATATTTGTTGCAAAATTGTACCAAATACAATTTCTAAAATACTAGGACATATTTAATTGACAATTGACCAAATGGTTGGGTGTAAAAAGTTTTGATCCACCTCTCGTGAAAAAGACAAATTCCCGCCGATTCAGTTCGAAGCGAGTCAAATTTGAACTGTAGCTACCTCGTAGGTTGCTCTTTATTTTTTCCAAAAATCATTTATAGGTACATAAGTATCTACTTAATCACAGAAACACCAAAAAAATTCCAAGATCCAACCACTGGCTACGAACGGTTATTCCCGCCGTTTTGACCGCATTTTGAAACGGGCATAAAAAATTCAAAAAAAATCAAAAAATTGGAAAACCATTGCATTGTGTCATTATATGTGGCCAAGTTTCCAGGAAAAATAATAAACTTGTAATACGGCAATTCTTTTAAAAAGTGTTCTTCGAAATGAACTATCATGCATGAAGATTCATGGCTTTCAAGCCAAATGATCAATCTTATGGCCACATTCATGGCATAGTTTGTTCAAATGATCTCATATTGTTCATAAGGGTGCATCTTGGAATTCCAAACAATGTTGCCTAAGGGAATTTTCATTCTCTTTTCACGGAAAATTCATTTTCCATTTTTCGAGTGCCCGAAATGAGTTTTTTTTGTGAAGGACCTACCATATATTTGTTTCAAAATTGGACCTAATCAATTTTATAAAATACTAGGCCGTATTTAATGCACAATTGACAAAATGGTTGGGTGTCAAAAGTTTTGATCTAACTCTGGTGAAAAAGACAAATTCCCACCGATTTAGAAGGAAGCGGGTTAAATTTGAACTGCAGCTGCCTCATAGTTTGCTCTTTATTTTTTCCAAAAATCATTTATAGGTACATAAGTTTCTATTTAATCAGAGAAACATCCATAGTTTACCAAGATTCAACCACTATCTAGGAACGGTCAAGCCCGCCGTTTTGACCGCATTTTGAAACGGGCATTAAAAATTCAAAAAAATCAAAAAATTGGAAAACCTTCGCATTGTGTCATTATATGTGACCAAGTTTCCAGGAAAAATAATAAACTTGTAATACGGAAATTATTTTAAAAAAGTGTTCTAAAAAATGAGCTATCATGCGTGAAGATTCATGGCTTTCAAGCCAAATGATCAATCTTATGGCCACATACATGGCATAGTTTGTTCAAATGATCTCATATTGTGCACAAGGGTGCATCTTGGAATTCCAAACAATGTTGCCTAAGGGGGTTTTCATTTTCTTTGCACGGAAAATTCATTTTCCATTTTTTGAGTGCCCGAAAAGAGGTTTTTTTGTGAAGGACCTACCATATATTTGTTGCAAAATTGTACCAAATACAATTTCTAAAATACTAGGACATATTTAATTGACAATTGACCAAATGGTTGGGTGTAAAAAGTTTTGATCCACCTCTCGTGAAAAAGACAAATTCCCGCCGATTCAGTTGGAAGCGAGTCAAATTTGAACTGTAGCTACCTCGTAGGTTGCTCTTTATTTTTTTCAAAAATCATTTCTAGGTACATAAGTATCTACTTAATCAGAGAAACACCAAAAAAATTCCAAGATTCAACCACTGGCTACGAACGGTTATTCCCGCCGTTTTGACCGCATTTTGAAACGGGCATAAAAAATTCAAAAAAATCAAAAAATTGGAAAACCATCGCATTGTGTCATTATAAGTGGCCAAGTTTCCAGGAAAAATAATAAACTTGTAAGACGGCAATTCTTTTAAAAAGTGCTCTTAGAAATGAACTATCATGCATGAAGATTCATGGCTTTCAAGCCAAATGATCAATCTTATGGCCACATTCATGGCATAGTTTGTTCAAATGATCTCATATTGTTCATAAGGGTGCATCTTGGAATTCCAAACAATGTTGCCTAAGGGAATTTTCATTCTCTTTTCACGGAAAATTCATTTTCCATTTTTCGAGTGCCCGAAATGAGTTTTTTTTTGTGAAGGACCTACCATATATTTGTTTCAAAATTGGACCTAATCAATTTATAAAATACTAGGCCGTATTTAATGCACAATTGACAAAATGGTTGGGTGTCAAAAGTTTTGATCCACCTCTGGTGAAAAAGACAAATTCCCACCGATTTAGAAGGAAGCGGGTCAAATTTGAACTGCAGCTGCCTCATAGTTTGCTCTTTATTTTTTTCCAAAAATCATTTTTAGGTACATAAGTTTCTATTTAATCAGAGAAACATCAAAAGTTTACCAAGATTCAACCACTAGCTAGGAACGGTCAAGCCCGCCGTTTTGACCGCATTTTGAAACGGGCATAAAAATTCAAAAAAATCAAAAAATTGGAAAACCTTCGCATTGTGTCATTATATGTGACCAAGTTTCCAGGAAAAATAATAAACTTGTAATACGGAAATTATTTTAAAAAAGTGTTCTAAAAATGAGCTATCATGCGTGAAGATTCATGGCTTTCAAGCCAAATGATCAATCTTATGGCCACATTCATGGCATAGTTTGTTCAAATGATCTCATATTGTGCACAAGGGTGCATCTTGGAATTCCAAACAATGTTGCCTAAGGGAGTTTTCATTTTCTTTGCACGGAAAATTCATTTTCCATTTTTCGAGTGCCCGAAATGAGGTTTTTTTGTGAAGGACCTACCATATATTTGTTGCAAAATTGTACCAAATCAATTTTCTAAAATACTAGGACATATTTAATGTACAATTGACCAAATGGTTGGGTGTAAAAAGTTTTGATCCACCTCTCGTGAAAAAGACAAATTCCCGCCGATTCAGTTGGAAGCGAGTCAAATTTGAACTGTAGCTACCTCGTAGGTTGCTCTTTATTTTTTCCAAAAATCATTTCTAGGTACATAAGTATCTACTTAATCAGAGAAACACCAAAAAAATTCCAAGATTCAACCACTGGCTACGAACGGTTATTCCCGCCGTTTTGACCGCATTTTGAAACGGGCATAAAAAATTCAAAAAAAAATCAAAAAATTGGAAAACCATCGCATTGTGTCATTATATGTGGCCAAGTTTCCAGGAAAAATAATAAACTTGTAATACGACAATTCTTTTAAAAAGTGTTCTTAGAAATGAACTATCATGCATGAAGATTCATGGCATAGTTTGTTCAAATGATCTCATATTGTTCATAAGGGTGCATCTTGGAATTCCAAACAATGTTGCCTAAGGGAATTTTCATTCTCTTTTCACGGAAAATTCATTTTCCATTTTTCGAGTGCCCGAAATGAGTTTTTTTGTGAAGGACCTACCATATATTTGTTTCAAAATTGGACCTAATCAATTTTATAAAATACTTGGCCGTATTTAATGCACAATTGACAAAATGGTTGGGTGTCAAAAGTTTTGATCCACCTCTGGTGAAAAAGACAAATTCCCACCGATTCAGAAGGAAGCGGGTCAAATTTGAACTGCAGCTGCCTCATAGTTTGCTCTTTATTTTTTCCAAAAATTATTTATAGGTACATAAGTTTCTATTTAATCAGAGAAACATCAAAAGTTTACCAAGATTCAACCACTAGCTAGGAACGGTCAAGCCCGCCGTTTTGACCGCATTTTGAAACGGGCATTAAAAATTCAAAAAAATCAAAAAATTGGAAAACCTTCGCATTGTGTCATTATATGTGACCAAGTTTCCAGGAAAAATAATAAACTTGTAATACGGATATTATTTTAAAAAAGTGTTCTAAAAAATGAGCTATCATGCGTGAAGATTCATGGCTTTCAAGCCAAATGATCAATCTTATGGCCACATTCATGGCATAGTTTGTTCAAATGATCTCATATTGTGCACAAGGGTGCATCTTGGAATTCCAAACAATGTTGCCTACGGGAGTTTTCATTTTCTTTGCACGGAAAATTCATTTTCCATTTTTTGAGTGCCCGAAAAGAGGTTTTTTTGTGAAGGACCTACCATATATTTGTTGCAAAATTGTACCAAATACAATTTCTAAAATACTAGGACATATTTAATGCACAATTGACCAAATGGTTGGGTGTAAAAAGTTTTGATCCACCTCTCGTGAAAAAGACAAATTCCCGCCGATTCAGTTGGAAGCGAGTCAAATTTGAACTGTAGCTACCTCGTAGGTTGCTATTTATTTTTTCCAAAAATCATTTCTAGGTACATAAGTATCTACTTAATCAGAGAAACACCAAAAAAATTCCAAGATTCAACCACTGGCTACGAACGGTTATTCCCGCCGTTTTGACCGCATTTTGAAACGGGCATAAAAGTTTTATAAAAAATCAAAAAATTGGAAAACCATCGCATTGTGTCATTATATGTGGCCAAGTTTCCAGGAAAAATAATAAACTTGTAATACGGCAATTCTTTTAAAAAGTGTTCTTAGAAATGAACTATCATGCATGAAGATTCATGGCTTTCAAGCCAAATGATCAATATTATGGCCACATTCATGGCATAGTTTGTTCAAATGATCTCATATTGTTCATAAGGGTGCATCTTGGAATTCCAAACAATGTTGCCTAAGGGAATTTTCATTCTATTTTCACGGAAAATTCATTTTCCATTCTTCGAGTGCCCGAAATGAGTTTTTTTTGTGAAGGACCTACCATATATTTGTTTCAAAATTGGACCTAATCAATTTTATGAAATACTAGGCCGTATTTAATGCACAATTGACAAAATGTTTGGGTGTCAAAAGTTTTGATCCACCTCTGGTGAAAAAGACAAATTCCCACCGATTCAGAAGGAAGCGGGTCAAATTTGAACTGCAGCTGCCTCATAGTTTGCTCTTTATTTTTTCCAAAAATCATTTCTAGGTACATAAGTATCTATTTAATCAGAGAAACATCAAAAAGTTTCCAAGATTCAACCACTAGCTAGGAACGGTCAAGCCCGCCGTTTTGACCGCATTTTGAAACGGGCATAAAAATTCAAAAAAAATCAAAAAATTGGAAAACCTTCGCATTGTGTCATTATATGTGACCAAGTTTCCAGGAAAAATAATAAACTTGTAATACGGAAATTATTTTAAAAAAGTGTTCTCAAAAATGAGCTATCATGCGTGAAGATTCATGGCTTTCAAGCCAAATGATCAATCTTATGGCCACATTCATGGCATAGTTTGTTCAAATGATCTCATATTGTGCACAAGGGTGCATCTTGGAATTCCAAACAATGTTGCCTAAGGGAGTTTTCATTTTCTTTGCACGGAAAATTCATTTTCCATTTTTCGAGTGCCCGAAATGAGGTTTTTTTGTGAAGGACCTACCATATATTTGTTGCAAAATTGTACCAAATACAATTTCTAAAATACTAGGACATATTTAATGCACAATTGACCAAATGGTTGGGTGTAAAAAGTTTTGATCCACCTCTCGTGAAAAAGACAAATTCCCGCCGATTCAGTTGGAAGCGAGTCAAATTTGAACTGTAGCTACCTTGTAGGTTGCTATTTATTTTTTCCAAAAATCATTTCTAGGTACATAAGTATCTACTTAATCAGAGAAACACCAAAAAAATTCCAAGATTCAACCACTGGCTACGAACGGTTATTCCCGCCGTTTTGACCGCATTTTGAAACGGGCATAAATTTTTTATAAAAAATCAAAAAATTGGAAAACCATCGCATTGTGTCATTATATGTGGCCAAGTTTCCAGGAAAAATAATAAACTTGTAATACGGCAATTCTTTTAAAAAGTGTTCTTAGAAATGAACTATCATGCATGAAGATTCATGGCTTTCAAGCCAAATGATCAATATTATGGCCACATTCATGGCATAGTTTGTTCAAATGATCTCATATTGTTCATAAGGGTGCATCTTGGAATTCCAAACAATGTTGCCTAAGGGAATTTTCATTCTATTTTCACGGAAAATTCATTTTCCATTCTTCGAGTGCCCGAAATGAGTTTTTTTGTGAAGGACCTACCATATATTTGTTTCAAAATTGGACCTAATCAATTTTATGAAATACTAGGCCGTATTTAATGCACAATTGACAAAATGTTTGGGTGTCAAAAGTTTTGATCCACCTCTGGTGAAAAAGACAAATTCCCACCGATTCAGAAGGAAGCGGGTCAAATTTGAACTGCAGCTGCCTCATAGTTTGCTCTTTATTTTTTCCAAAAATTATTTATAGGTACATAAGTTTCTATTTAATCAGAGAAACATCAAAAGTTTACCAAGATTCAACCACTAGCTAGGAACGGTCAAGCCCGCCGTTTTGACCGCATTTTGAAACGGGCATTAAAAATTCAAAAAAAATCAAAAAATTGGAAAACCTTCGCATTGTGTCATTATATGTGACCAAGTTTCCAGGAAAAATAATAAACTTGTAATACGGAAATTATTTTAAAAAAGTGTTCTAAAAATGAGCTATCATGCGTGAAGATTCATGGCTTTCAAGCCAAATGATCAATCTTATGGCCACATTCATGGCATAGTTTGTTCAAATGATCTCATATTGTGCACAAGGGTGCATCTTGGAATTCCAAACAATGTTGCCTAAGGGAGTTTTCATTTTCTTTGCACGAAAAATTCATTTTCCATTTTTTGAGTGCCCGAAAAGAGGTTTTTTTGTGAAGGACCTACCATATATTTGTTGCAAAATTGGACCAAATCAATTTCTAAAATACTAGGACATATTTAATGCACAATTGACCAAATGGTTGGGTGTAAAAAGTTTTGATCCACCTCTCGTGAAAAAGACAAATTCCCGCCGATTCAGTTGGAAGCGAGTCAAATTTGAACTGTAGCTACCTCGTAGGTTGCTATTTATTTTTTCCAAAAATCATTTATAGTTACATAAGTACCTATTTAATCATAAATACATGGTTTGGTGGCGATACGTCGAGGTTTGGACGGTGGCCGAGGGCCCCAACTCTAGAGCGCGTGAACTCGCATGCCCGCCGCGTGGTCACCGCGTGACCGTGGTGTTGCCATGTGTTCTAGGCGGCCTAGGCATGTCTAGTGGGTTGGGCCCTCCCCAGGTAGGTGCTAGGAAGAAAATCACAACATAAGATTCTCACGAGGAGACCGATTGATGCTCAAACATGAATAAGCAGCCAAGTGTTTGATTAGCGGTACGGGAAATGCACATGGCTAATGGGCGTGAGTTTTGTCTGAGGATGACCAGTTACTAAGAAGGCCGTCTTCACAAATTTTCAGCTCAAAAGGAGGAGCCTAGGTGGTACTTGCTTTGCAAAGTACAACACTGGACATAAATACGAATGTTGAAGCTGGGCTCAAAATAATGAATGGATTGAGCTGGCATTTGGTGGAGGATGGTTATTTGGGCATAGGAAAGCACTGTAGAAAATGGATACCATTTGGACATGCCAAAGTGGTACTTCCTTCACAAAGTGTTTTTCTGAACATAATAGGAAAATGAATATTTTTGAATTATTTTTGAACTAGGCAAGGATGATTTTTTACATATTTGACGAAGATATGACCCAAAGAATTTATGAGATTATTTTGGGAATTTTGGGAATGAAAGAAATATAGGTTGCTTCACAACCTAGGGCAAAAACTGCCACATGGACATGACACATAGGCAAAACTGATGAGGTGGCACCTAGTCATAGCAACCCACCACAATTTACAAGGTTATGACCATCTATATTGGTCATGATCAGCTAGAAATAAGGCAGCGGACCAGTGATGTCTGCTTTATGACCATTTTGTGTAAGGAAATTACGACCTTTCTAACCAAAATAGTCGTTATAGTTTTGGGTTTGGAGCCCCCCGAACAGCTTTTGACCAATTGGTCTGAAATGGTCATAGATCTATGACCAATTCTTCCAGGGTCACTGACAGAAGATCACTAGTTGACATATTTCTTGTAGTGATATCCAATTGGATGTAAGTTATCATAAACTATTATTGTTGACATTACCCTTGAGGTAAAAGGTTGGGAGGCAACACTATAAGGAACGCGGAGTTTCTGCACCCGAGCTCAAATGAGCTCGGGTGAACAGTAAAATCAAAACTAAATAAAAAAATTCAAAAAATTCCAATTTTTTTGGGAGAAACATTGACAAAAGTTCTAAGTGCTTGCAAAAATTCGTCATGAAATCACATTCCTAGAAGGCATGGCAAAAAAACAAAAACAGTACTCTGAAAAAGCTACTTTCAAAAGCATTTTGAAGCACTGAATTTTTTTCCACGCCTTACAGGAATGTGATTTCATGATGAATTTTTGCAGGCACTTAGAACTTTTTTCAATGTTTCTCTCAAAAAAAAATTGGAATTTTTTGAAATTTTTTCGATTTTACTGTTCACCGAGCTCAAATGAGCTCGGGAGCAGAAAGGCACTTTCGCACTATAAGCCCCTATCTTTCTCCGTGTCCGATTAAAACTCCATACCCATAAGTATTGCGTGAGTGTTAGCAATTGTGAAAGACAAAATGATAGTTGAGTATGTGGACTTGCTGAAAAGCTCTTATATTGACTCTTTCCGATGCTATGATAAATTGCAATTGCTTCAATGACCGAGATTATAGTTTCTTAGTTTTCAATGAAGTTTCTGATTCATACTTTAGATTGTGAATAGATTGTTACTTTAGCATACGAAATCATATGGCAATATATATATATATATTGCTGTTATAAGAATGATCTTGATGCCTTCATGTCCGTATTTTATTTTATCGACACCTCTATCTCTAAACATGTGGACATATTTTTCGTTATCGGCTTCCGCTTGAGGACAAGCGAGGTCTAAGCTTGGGGGAGTTGATACGCCCATTTTGCATCATGCTTTTATATCGATATTTATTGCATTATGGGCTGTTATTACACATTATGTCACAATACTTATGCCTATTCTCTCTTATTTTACAAGGTTTGCATGAAGAGGGAGAATGCCGGCAGCTGGAATTCTGGGCTGGAAAAGGAGCAAATATTGGAGACCTATTCTGTACAACTCCAAAAGTCCTGAAACTGCACGGAGGCACTTTTTGGAATTAATAAAAAATATTGGCTAAAGAATCAACCAGAGGGGGCCCACACCCTAGCCACGAGGGTGGGGGGCGCGCCCTACCCCCTGGGCGCGCCCCCTATCTTGTGGGCCCCCTGGCAGGCCTCCGGTGCCCATCTTCTGCTATATGAAGTATTTCATCCTAGAAAAATAAGAAGGAAGCTTTCGGGGTGAAACACTGCCGCCACGAGGCGGAACCTGGCGAAACCAATCTAGGGCTCCCGCGGAGCTGTTCTGCCGGGGAAACATCCCTCCGGGTGGGCGAAATCATCACCATCGTCATCACCATCGATCCTCTCATCGGGAGGGGGTCAATCTCCATCAACATCTTCATCTGCACCATCTCCACTCAAACCCTAGTTCATCTCTTATATCCAATCTTTGTCTCAAAACCTCAGATTGGTACCTCTGGGTTGCTAGTAGTGTTGATTACTGTAGTTGATGCTAGTTGGTATATTTGGTGAAAGATCATATGTTCAGGTCCTTTATGCATATTAATATCCCTCTGATTATGAACATGAATATGATTTGTGAGTAGTTACGTTTGTTCCTAAGGACATGGGAGAAGTCTTGGTATAAGTAGTCATGTGAATTTGGTATTCGTTCGATATTTTGATGAGATGTATGTTGTCTCTCCTCTAGTGGTGTTATGTGAACGTCGACTACATGACACTTCACCATTATTTGGGCCTAGAGCAAGGCATTGGGAAGTAATAAGTAGATGATGGGTTGCTAGAGTGACAGAAGCTTAAACCCTAGTTTATGCGTTGCTTCGTAAGGGACTGATTTGGATCCATATGTTTCATGCTATGATTAGGTTTACCTTAGTACTTCTTTTGTAGTTGTGGATGCTTGCAATGGGGGTTAATCATAAGTGGGATGCTTGTCCAAGGAAGGGCAGCACCCCAGCACTGGTCCACCCCCATATCAAATTATCAAAGTAACGAACGCGAATCATATGAGCATGATGAAAACTAGCTGGACGATAATTCCCATGTGTCCTCGGGAGCGCTTTCCTTCATATAAGAGTTTGTCCAGACTTGTCCTTTGCTACAAAAAGGATTGGGCCACCTTGCTGCACCTTGTTTACTTTTGTTACTTGTTACCCGTTACAAATTACCTTATCACAAAACTATGTGTTACCGATAATTTCAGTGCTTGCAGAGAATACCTTACTGAAAACCGCTTGTCATTTCCTTCTGCTCCTCATTGGGTTCGACACTCTTACTTACCGAAAGGACTACGATAGATCCCCTATACTTGTGGGTCATCACCGATTTCCCCTCCCTCGGAGGGGGGCGCTCATACGACTCTGGAGCCGTTTGTATCTCCGGAGCGGTGTTCGGCCGGGGGCCGGATCATCCTTGGCCCCCATCGCCAGTCTTCATGGGGGTCGCGCCCCCCACGTTCTCGGTATGCTATGCTGTGTACCGCACATGAAGTGTGCCTTGCCATGAGTTGGTCAAGAGGGTACAATAGTGATCCGGGAAAGGATCACATGACAACGGTCGAACTTATCCTTAGTACCTAGTGGACTAAGGAATTTTCTCGATTATGGAGGTGAAAAGGAGTTCGTCGTAAAGGGTTACGTCGATGCGAACTTGACACTAATCCGGATGACTCTGAGTAGTAAACCGGATTCGTATAGTAGAGCAATTATTTGAAACGGCTCCAAATAGCGCGTGGTAGCATCCACAAGATGACATAGATATTCGTAAAGCACACATGGATCTGAAAGGTTCAGACCCGTTGACTAAATAACCTCTCTCACAAGCATAACATGATCAAACCAGAACTCATTGAGTGTTAATCACATAGTGATGTGAACTAGATTGTTGACTCTAGTAAATTCTTTGGATGTTGGTCACATGGTGATGTGACCTGTCAGTGTTAATCACATGGTGATGTGGACTAGATTATTGACTCTAGTGCAAGTGGGAGACTGTTGGAAATATGCCCTAGAGGCAATAATAAATTGGTTATTATTATATTTCCTTGTCCATGATAATCGTTTATTATCCATGCTAGAATTGTATTGATAGGAAACTCAGATACATGTGTGGATACATAGACAACACCATGTCCCTAGTAAGCCTCTAGTTGACTAGCTCGTTGATCAATAGATGGTTGCGGTTTCCTGACCATGGACATTGGATGTCGTTGATAACGGGATCACATCATTAGGAGAATGATGTGATGGACAAGACCCAATCCTAAGCCTAGCACAAGATCGTGTAGTTCGTTTGCTCAGAGCTTTTCTAATGTCAAGTATCATTTCCTTAGACCATGATATTGTGCAACTCCCGGATACCGTAGGAATGCTTTGGGTGTACCAAACGTCACAACGTAACTGAGTGGCTATAAAGGTGCACTACAGGTATCTCCGAAAGTGTCTGTTGGGTTGGCACGAATCGAGACTGGGATTTGTCACTCCGTGTAAACGGAGAGGTATCTCTGGGCCCACTCGGTAGGACATCATCATAATGTGCACAATGTGACCAAGGAGTTGATCACGGGATGATGTGAGTTACAGAACGAGTAAAGAGACTTGCCGGTAACGAGATTGAACAAGGTATCGGGATACCGACGATCGAATCTCGGGCAAGTAACATACCGATAGACAAAGGGAATTGTATACGGGATTGATTGAATCCTCGATATCGTGGTTCATCCGATGAGATCATCGAGGAGCATGTGGGAGCCAACATGGGTATCCAGATCCCGCTGTTGGTTATTGACCGGAGAGTCGTCTCGGTCATGTCTGCGTGTCTCCCGAACCCGTAGGGTCTACACACTTAAGGTTCGGTGACGCTAGGGTTATAGAGATATTAGTATGCGGTAACCCGAAAGTTGTTCGGAGTCCCGGATGAGATCCCGGACATCACGAGGAGTTCCGGAATGGTCCGGAGGTAAAGATTTATATATGGGAAGTCTTATTTTGGTCGCCGGAAAAGTTTCGCACTTTATCGGTATTGTACCGGGAGTGCCGAAAGGGGTCCGGGGGTCCACCAAGCGGTCCACCAGCCCCGGGGGGGCCACATGGGCTGTGGGGGGTGCGCCTTGGCCTATATGGGCCAAGGGAACCAGCCCCAAGAGGCCCATGCGCCAAGAGATAAGATAAACGGAGAGTCCTAAAGGGGGAAGGCACCTCCGAGGTGCCTTGGGGGGGAAGGACTCCCCCCTGGCCGCACCCTTCCTTGGAGGAAGGGCCAAGGCTGCGTCCCCCCCTCTCCCTTGGCCCTATATATAGTGGGGGGAAGGGAGGGCAGCAATACCCCAAGCCCTGGCGCCTCCCTCTCCCTCCCGTAACACCTCTTCCTCCCCGCTTGCGCTTGGCGAAGCCCTGCCGGGATCCCGCTACTTCCACCACCACGCCGTCGTGCTGCTGGATCTCCATCAACCTCTCCTTCCCCCTTGCTGGATCAAGAAGGAGGAGAAGTCGCTGCTCCGTACGTGTGTTGAACGCGGAGGTGCCGTCCGTTCGACGCTAGGATCATCGGTGATTTGGATCACGACGAGGACGACTCCATCAACCCCGTTCTCTTGAACGCTTCCGCTCGCGATCTACAAGGGTATGTAGATGCACTCCTTCCCTCTCGTTGCTAGTAAACTCCATAGATTGATCTTGGTGATGCGTAGAAAATTTTGAATTTCTGCTACGTTCCCCAACAGTGGCATCATGAGCTAGGTCTATGCGTAGTTTCTATGCACGAGTAGAACACAAAGTAGTTGTGGGTGTAGATGTTGTCAATTTACTTGCCGTTACTAGTCTTATCTTGTTTCAGCGGCACTGTGGGATGAAGCGGCCCGGACCGACCTTACACGTACGCTTACGTGAGACAGGTTCCACCGACTGACATGCACTAGTTGCATAAGGTGGCTAGCGGGTGTCTGTCTCTCCCACTTTAGTCGGAACGGATTCGATGAAAAGGGTCCTTATGAAGGGTAAATAGAAATTGGCATATCACGTTGTGGTTTTACGTAGGTAAGAAACGTTCTTGCTAGAAACCTATACAAGCCACGTAAAAAACTTGCAACAACAATTAGAGGACGTCTAACTTGTTTTTGCAGCATGTGCCTTGTGATGTGATATGGCCAGAAGATGTGATGAATGATATATGTGATGTATGAGATTGATCATATTCTTGTAATAGGAATCACGACTTGCATGTCGATGAGTATGACAACCGGCAGGAGCCATAGGAGTTGTCTTTATTTTTTGTATGACCTGCGTGTCATTGAATAACGCCATGTAAATTACTTTACTTTATTGCTAAGCACGTTAGCCATAGAAGTAGAAGTAATCGTTGGCGTGACAACTTCATGAAGACACAATGATGGAGATCATGGTGTCATGCCGGTGACAAAGATGATCATGGTGCCCCGAAGATGGAGATCAAAGGAGCAAAATGATATTGGCCATATCATGTCACTATTTGATTGCATGTGATGTTTATCATGTTATGCATCTTATTTGCTTAGAACGACGGTAGTAAGTAAGATGATCCCTCACCAAAATTTCAAGAGACGTGTTCCCCCTAACTGTGCACTGTTGCGAAGGTTCGTTGTTTCGAAGCACCACGTGATGATCGGGTGTGATAGATTCTAACGTTCGAATACAACGGGTGTTGACGAGCCTAGCATGTACAGACATGGCCTCGGAACACAAGCAAAACACTTAGGTTGACTTGACGAGCCTAGCATGTACAGACATGGCCTCAGAACACAAGAGACCGAAAGGTCGAACATGAGTCGTATAGCAGATACGATCAACATGGAGATGTTCACCGATGATGACTAGTCCGTCTCACGTGATGATCGGACACGGCCTAGTTTGACTTGGATCATGTATCACTTAGATTACTAGAGGGATGTCTATCTGAGTGGGAGTTCAATAATCAGATGAACTTCATTATCGTAAACATAGTCAAAAGATCTTTGCAAATTATGTCATACGCATTAGTTCTACTGTTTAAGATATGTTCCTAGAGAAAAATTTAGTTGAAAGTTGGTAGTAGCAATTATGCGGACTGGGTCCGTAAATTGAGGATTGTCCTCATTGCTGCACAGAAGGCTTATGTCCTTAATGCACCGCTCGGTGTGCTGAACCTCAGCGTCGTCTGTAGATGTTGCGGAACATCTGACATACACGTTTTGATAACTACGTGATAGTTTAGTGCGTAATGCTAACGGTTTAGAATTATGGCACCAAAGACGGTTTTTGAAACGTCGCAGAACATATGAGATGTTCCGAAGACTGAAATTGGGATTTCAGACTAGTGCCCACGTCAAGAGGTATGAGACCTCTGACAAGTTTCTTAAGCCTGCAAACTAAGGGAGAAAAGCTCAATCGTTGAGCATGTGCTCATACTACAATCGCTTGAATCGAGTGGGAGTTAATCTCCCAGATGAGATAGTGATAGTTCTCCATAGTCACTGCCACCAAGCTAGTAGAGCTTCGTGATGAACTATAACATATCAGGGATAGATATGATGACCTTGAGCTATTCGCGATGTTTGACACCGCGAAAGTAGAAATCAAGAAGGAGCATCAATTGTTGATGGTTAGTAAAACCACTAGTTTAAGAAGGGCAAGGGCAAAAGGGATACTTCATGAAACAGCAAGTCGTTTGCTGCTCTAGTGAAGAATCCCAAGGTTGAACCCAAACCCGAGACTAAGTGCTTCTGTAATGTGGGGAACGGTCACTGAAGCAGTACTACCCTAGATACTTGGTAGATGAGAAGGCGGGCAAGGTCGACAGAAGTATATTGGATATACGTTATATGAATGTGTACTTTACTAGTACTCCTAGCAGCACCAGGGTATTAGATACCGGTTCGGTTGCTAAGTGTTAGTAACTCGAAATAAAAGCTGCGGAATAAACGGAGACTAGCTAAAGGTGAGATGACGATATGTGTTGGAAGTGTTTCCAAGGTTGATGTGATCAAGCATCGCATGCTCCCTCTACCATCGAGATTTGGTGTTTGCGTTAAGCATGATTGGATTATGTTTATCGCAATACGGTTATTCATTTAAGGTGAATAATGGTTACTCTGTTTATTTGAATAATACCTTCAATGGTCTTGCACCTAAAATGAATCTCGATCGTAGTGATACACATGTTCATGCCAGAAGTAATGATAGTACCACATACTTGTGGCACTGCTATTTGAGTCATATCGGGATAAAACGCATGAAGAAGCTCCATGTAGATGGATCTTTGGACTCGCTCGTTTTTGAAAAGACTGAGACATGCGAACCATGTCTATTGGTATATATGCATGAAGAAACTCCATGCAGATGGATCGTTTGGACTCACTTGATTTTGAATCACTTGAGACATGCAAATCATACCACATGGGCAAGATGACTGAAAAGCCTCGTTTTCAGTAAGATGGAACAAGAGAGCAACTTGTTGGAAGTAATACATTTTGATGTATGCAGTCCAATGAGTGCTGAGGCATGCAGTGGATATCGTTATGTTCTTACTTCACAGACGATTTGAGTAGATGCTGAGTGTATTTACTTAATGAAACACAAGTCTGAATTATTGAAAGGTTCAAGTAATTTCAGAGTGAAGTTGAAGATCGTCGTGACAAGAGGATAAAATGTCTGTGATATGATCATAGAGATGAGTATCTGAGTTACGAGTTTGGCACACAATTAAGACATTGTGGAAAGTGTTTCACAATTAATACCGCCTGGAACACCATAGTGTGATGGTGTGTCCGAACATCATAACTGCACCCTATTGGATATGGTGCATACCATGATGTTTCTTATCGAATTACCACTATCGTTTATGGGTTAGGCATTAGAGACAACCGCATTCACTTTAAAAGGGGCACCACGCAATTCCGTTGAGACGACACCGTTTAGAGAAACCTAAGTTGTCGTTTCTTAAAAGTTTGGGGCTGCGATGCTTATGTGAAAAAGTTTCAGGCTGATAAGCTCGAACCCAAAGCGGATATATGCGTCTTCATAGAATACCCAAAACAGTTGGGTGTACCTCCTGTTTCAGATCTGGAAGCAAAAGTAATTGCTTCTAGAAACGGTTCCTTTCTCGAGGAAAAGTTTCTCTCGAAAGAATTGAGTGGGAGGATGGTGGAGACTTGATAAGGTTATTGAACCGTCACTTCAACTAGTGTGTAGCAGGGCACAGGAAGTTGTTCCTGTGGCACCTACACCAATTGAAGTGGAAGCTTATGATAGTGATCATGAAACTTCGGATCAAGTCACTACCAAACCTCGTAGGACGACGAGGATGCGTACTACTTCAGAGTAA
Source organism: Triticum aestivum (assembly GCF_018294505.1). NCBI lineage: Eukaryota > Viridiplantae > Streptophyta > Magnoliopsida > Poales > Poaceae > Triticum > Triticum aestivum. The sequence continues at coordinate 22,178,840 of NC_057796.1, forward strand.
TGCGTAATCCTGTCTTGGAAGTCATGTTGTTGGACAACGATGAACCTATGAGCTGTGGAGAAGCGATGGTGGGCCCATATTCAGAAAAATGGTTAGAAGCCATGAAATCCGAGATAAATGGATCTTTAAGAAGAAGACGGACATGGACGGTAATGTTACCGTCTATGAAGCTCGACTTGTGGCAAAGAGTATTTCCACAAGTTCAAGGAGTTGACTACGATGAGATTTTCTCATCCGTAGCGATGCTTAAGTCCGTCGGAATCATGTTAGCATTAGCTGCATTTATGAAATCTGGCAGATGGATGTCAAAACAAGTTTCCTTACCAGTTTTCGTAAGGAAAGGTTGTATGTGATACAATCAGAAAGGTTTTGTAGATCCTAAGGATGCTAAAAGGTATGCTAGCTCCAGCGATCCTTCCATGGACGAGAGCAAGCATCTCGGAGTCAGAATATATGCTTTGATGGAGTGATCAAAGTTTTTGGGTTTATACAAAGTTTGTTAGAAACTTGTATTTACAATAAAGTGAGTGGGAGCGCTACAACATTTCTGATAAGTATATGTGAATGACATATTGTTGATCCGAAATGATGTAAAATTTCTGAAAAGCATAAAGGGTTGTTTGAAAGGAGTTTTTCAAAGGAAGACCTGGATAAAGCTGCTTACATATAGGGCATCAAGATCTATAGAGATAGATCAAGACGCCTGATGATACTTTCAAAGAACGCACACCTTGACATGATTTTGAAAGAGTTCAAAATAGATCAGCAAAGAAGGAGTTCTTGGCTGTGTTACAAGGTGTGAGTATTGAGTAAGACTCAAGACCTGACCACAGCAGAAGAGAGAGAAAGGACGAAGGTCGTCCCCTATGCTTCAGACGTAGGCTCTACAGTATGCTATGCTGTGTACCGCACATGAAGTGTGCCTTGCCATGAGTTGGTCAAGAGGGTACAATAGTGATCCGGGAAAGGATCACATGACAACGGTCGAACTTATCCTTAGTACCTAGTGGACTAAGGAATTTTCTCGATTATGGAGGTGAAAAGGAGTTCGTCGTAAAGGGTTACGTCGATGCGAACTTTGACACTAATCCGGATGACTCTGAGTAGTAAACCGGATTCGTATAGTAGAGCAATTATTTGAAACGGCTCCAAATAGCGCGTGGTAGCATCCACAAGATGACATAGATATTCGTAAAGCACACACGGATCTGAAAGGTTCAGACCCGTTGACTAAATAACCTCTCTCACAAGCATAACATGATCAAACCAGAACTCATTGAGTGTTAATCACATAGTGATGTGAACTAGATTGTTGACTCTAGTAAACTCTTTGGATGTTGGTCACATGGTGATGTGACCTGTCAGTGTTAATCACATGGTGATGTGGACTAGATTATTGACTCTAGTGCAAGTGGGAGACTGTTGGAAATATGCCCTAGAGGCAATAATCAATTGGTTATTATTATATTTCCTTGTCCATGATAATCGTTTATTATCCATGCTAGAATTGTATTGATAGGAAACTCAGATACATGTGTGGATACATAGACAACACCATGTCCCTAGTAAGCCTCTAGTTGACTAGCTCGTTGATCAATAGATGGTTGCGGTTTCCTGACCATGGACATTGGATGTCGTTGATAACGGGATCACATCATTAGGAGAATGATGTGATGGACAAGACCCAATCCTAAGCCTAGCACAAGATCGTGTAGTTCGTTTGCTCAGAGCTTTTCTAATGTCAAGTATCATTTCCTTAGACCATGATATTGTGCAACTCCCGGATACCGTAGGAATGCTTTGGGTGTACCAAACGTCACAACGTAACTGAGTGGCTATAAAGGTGCACTACAGGTATCTCCGAAAGTGTCTGTTGGGTTGGCACGAATCGAGACTGGGATTTGTCACTCCGTGTAAACGGAGAGGTATCTCTGGGCCCACTCGGTAGGACATCATCATAATGTGCACAATGTGACCAAGGAGTTGATCACGGGATGATGTGAGTTACAGAACGAGTAAAGAGACTTGCCGGTAACGAGATTGAACAAGGTATCGGGATACCGACGATCGAATCTCGGGCAAGTAACATACCGATAGACAAAGGGAATTGTATACGGGATTGATTGAATCCTCGATATCGTGGTTCATCCGATGAGATCATCGAGGAGCATGTGGGAGCCAACATGGGTATCCAGATCCCGCTGTTGGTTATTGACCGGAGAGTCGTCTCGGTCATGTCTGCGTGTCTCCCGAACCCGTAGGGTCTACACACTTAAGGTTCGGTGACGCTAGGGTTATAGAGATATTAGTATGCGGTAACCCGAAAGTTGTTCGGAGTCCCGGATGAGATCCCGGACGTCACGAGGAGTTCCGGAATGGTCCGGAGGTAAAGATTTATATATGGGAAGTCTTATTTTGGTCGCCGGAAAAGTTTTGCACTTTATCGGTATTGTACCGGGAGTGCCGAAAGGGGTCCGGGGGTCCACCAAGGGGTCCACCAGCCCCGGGGGGGCCACATGGGCTGTGGGGGGTGCGCCTTGGCCTATATGGGCCAAGGGAACCAGCCCCAAGAGGCCCATGCGCCAAGAGATAAGATAAACGAAGAGTCCTAAAGGGGGAAGGCACCTCCGAGGTGCCTTGGGGGGGAAGGACTCCCCCCTGGCCGCACCCTTCCTTGGAGGAAGGGCCAAGGCTGCGTCCCCCCTCTCCCTTGGCCCTATATATAGTGGGGGGAAGGGAGGGCAGCAATACCCCAAGCCCTGGCGCCTCCCTCTCCCTCCCGTAACACCTCTTCCTCCCCGCTTGCGCTTGGCGAAGCCCTGCCGGGATCCCGCTACTTCCACCACCACGGCGTCGTGCTGCTGGATCTCCATCAACCTCTCCTTCCCCCTTGCTGGATCAAGAAGGAGGAGACGTCGCTGCTCCGTACGTGTGTTGAACACGGAGGTGTCGTCCGTTCGGCGCTAGGATCATCGGTGATTTGGATCACGACGAGTACGACTCCATCAACCCCGTTCTCTTGAACGCTTCCGCTCGCGATCTACAAGGGTATGTAGATGCACTCCTTCCCTCTCGTTGCTAGTAAACTCCATAGATTGATCTTGGTGATGCGTAGAAAATTTTGAATTTCTGCTACGTTCCCCAACAGATGATACTTGAGGGAGATCGCGGGCCTTTCTTAAACACATAATTTAATATTATTCTCACAATTCGTAAAAGATTAGATGTATATGAAGCATCCTTAGGTACTTACGATGCGGCAAGTGGCTTGGCCCGGGGGCGGTGCTTGGGGATTTCTTCGGCGTCCGAATCCGAGTCGTCCGAGAGGGATATCCTTCCCCTCTTGGACGCCCCCTCCTCCGGATCTATGGAGGCCGCCCTCTTTTACCCTTGAAGAGGAGGGTTCTCTTCTTCCTCCTCCTCCTCGTCCTCGTCTTCGTCTCCCTCGTGAGAGGAAGGAGCCTCGGTTCCTCCGGACATAGCGCCCGAAGTACCTTCGGGGTGGAGGCCACCTTCGGCCTCCTTGCCCTTCTTCTTCTTGTCCTTCTTTAACGGCGCCTGGTAGGGCGCCGGAACCAGCATCCTCATTAACAAACGCTCAGCTGGGCCTTCGGGGAGTGGAGCCGGACATCTGATCCACTCCACCTTCTTTGTCCAGCCCTGTTCAGGGGGCGGAATTATCAGCACCCCTCCCTAAAGTTGATGAACTAGGTAATGTTCGGAAATTTAATACTTACTGGGGAGGCCGGATTGTTACAGTCGAGGCCGGTGTCGTCAGACGTCCTTGGCCACGCCTTCTGGCTCTTGAAGAGCAGCTTCCAGATCCCTTTGTGCATCGTGCCAAAGAATCGCTGCAGGGTCCATGGCCCTTCCGGATTAAACTCCCACATGTTGAGAGGCCGTCGTTGGCAGGGAAGAGCTCGGCGGATAAGCATCACCTGGACCACATCAACAAGGGTGATGTCCTTTTCTATCATACTCTTGATACGCTTTTGCAGCATCAACACCATGTCAGAGGATCCCCAGTCTAGACCCTTGTTGGTCCAAGACGCGAGCCGCATCGGATGTCCGGATCTGAAAGCAGGAGTGGCCGCCCACTTGGTGCCGCGGGGTTTGGCGATGTAGAACCACTCCTGCTGCCATACCTTGACAGTGTCCACAAATGTCCCTTTGGGCCAGATAACATGGCGGAGCTTGCTCACCATGACGCCGCCCACTCGGCGTGTTGACCGTCGACCACCTTCGGCTTCACATTGAAGACCTTGAGCCACAGGCTGAAGTGTGGGGGGACGCGAAGGAATGCCTTGCACACGACGATGAACGCCGAGATTTGGAGGAAGGAATTCGGGGCCAGATCGTGGAAATCCAGCCCGTAGTAAAACATGAGACCTCGGACGAAGGGATGGAGGGCAAACCCGAGTCCTCGAAGGAAGTGGGGGATGAATACCACCCTTTCGCCGGGCTTTGGGGTTGGGATGACCTGCCCCGGGGTAGGAAGCCTGTGTGTAATCTCCGCCGTCAAGTACCTCGCCTCCCGTAGATCTTTGATGTCCTTCTCCGTTACGGAGGAGGCCATCCACTTGCCCTGGGAAACAGATCCAGCCATAGCTAGAAAAGTTGGTGTGAAGGGAAAGATTGGGACTGGGGCGCTGGAGCTCGAGGACAGAAGAGGCAGGAAGGTGTGGGGAAGAAGGATGGATTTTTATCCGTTTATATAAGCTGCGAATATCAAGCGCCTCCCCCTCATGAGCCTTAAAACTCGCCTATTCCCAAGGGGTCATGCTAACGGCTCGGTTGGATTACCCGAACCCATATTGATGAGAATCCCGCAATAAGGGGGCACGATCTCTGCTTTGACAAGACGTGTCAATAGAGGCCGCGCCTCGAAACACGGAACGAGAGGCCAAAAAACGGTTGGATATAATGATAAGGCCGGACGTAACGTCTCGCCAAAAAAGCTGTCAGTAGACATGACTTATTTGTCCTTGGGGTTGGAGGTTATAACTATTATACAGAGCCGGATATAGTTCTTTGGGTCAGCTACTTTGAAGTGTTCGGAGGAGGAACCCGCCTTGCAATGCCGAAGACAACCTGCGCGCCGGACATGTCCTCATTGAAGCCTGGTTCAGGGGCTACTGAGGGAGTCCTGGATTAGGGGGTCCCCGGGCGTCCAGACTATGTGACATAGGCCAGACTGGTGGGCCGTGAAGATACAAGATAGAAGGCTCTCCCCCGTGTCCGGATGCGACTCTCCTTTGCGTGGATGGCAAGCCTGGCGTTCGGATATGAAGATTCCTTTCTCTCTAAACCGACTCTGTACCACCCTAGGCCCCTCCGTTGTTGATATAAACCGGAGGGTTTAGTCCGTAGAGGCAATCATCATCATACAGGCTAGACATCTAGGTTTAGCCATTACGATCTCGAGGTAGATCAACTCGTGTAACCCCTATACTCATCAAAGTCAATCAAGCAGGAAGTAGAGTATTACCTCCATTAAGATGGTCCGAACCTGGGTAAACATCGTGTCCCCTGCCTCATGTTACCTTCGATCCTCAGACGCACAGTTCGGTACCCCCTACCCGAGATCTGCCGGTTTTACACCGACAGAGGGGGTTTAGGGGTTTTGGAGGGTTAATTTAGGGGTTTCATATTGTGTTAGCTATAGCTACTACATATAGAGAGAAGTGACCTCTCTTTCTCCGTGCTTGGTCGACGCTAGCTACTATACATATAGAGAGAACTCGACACGCTAGCTAGTAAGCAAATGAAGGAACCATTAATTACACAAGATCGTCATGAACATATACAGAGAGAAGTGAACTCTCTTTCTTCGAGATTGCTCGAACAACAAGTTTTCGTATATCTATCCGACGCTACTACATATATACAATATAACATCTCTTACAATCCCTAACATCTAAAATCTATTTCAATTTCAACATGGTATTCTCCGTCTTTATGCATGACGTGGTCAAGAATAAATCCCGCCAATTCCTCTTGAATTGCTCATATGCGATCATGTGGTAGGAGTTCATCCCGCCAATTTCAACCTCATGTTGTTTAAACGGTACTTTTGTCTTAAATACAAATGGCATGCACATAAATCTAATGTTTTTTGAATATTTTGATATCTTATTTGCATTTTTCTAAGTTCGTATGAATTTGTTATGAATTTTCAAATTGTTGGTCAAACGATCAAATGGCATTCGGGCGACCTCGGAGGCAAATCTAAGGGCAAAACTGAGCTGAGTCAAAAAATAAGGACAAACCCCGTGGGTAGGTTTCAACTAGGGGAAAAATGCATTTGTCCCTTTGAAAAATATTCATGACTTAGACAATGTTCTTGATTTTAAAAAATAGTTATGAATTCAAAAAAATTAAGGAATATAAAAAATGCTCATGAATTCAAAAAATGCTCTTAATTTCAAAAAATGTGCATGAATTTTAAAACTATTCACTAATTTGAATAATGTTCACAATTTTAGGAGAAATAAAAATTAAAAAGGAAGATAAAACAGAAAGAGAAAAAAGGAGGAAACAGAACAACAAAATAAGAAAGAAAAGCAACAAAAAGAAACACAGAAGAGAGAACAGACTAAAAAATGGGCCGGACAATGTAGCCACGCAACTCGTCAGGGTGCTAGGCCTATCCTAGACCTAAACACTTGTTTGCGGGCGTGGCTATACCTCGCTTTACGAGAGAGGGAGCACCTCGCCGCAAGCAATGCCCTATTGAGCCGGCCTAGTAGTGCGCTCCTTTTGTTCCTTCGTAAGCTAGTTTGTTGTGCATGTTTTTTCCTTTTCATTTTCGGTTTGTATTTCGAAAATATTTTAAAAATATATAGTTCAAACATTACGTTAGTTTTAATTTTTTTATTGATAAAATGTTCATGTCATTTAATTTTTTCCGCATGTTTAAAACGTTGACAAAAATGAAATATTGTGTTCGCGTAGTTCTTAGTAAGTGTTCATAGAAATGGAATATTGTGTGCTCTAGCAAAACTGTTTAAAAATAAGTGTATACAATGTAAAAATAATCATGTACCCCTCCGATCCGAATTAATTAACGGAAGATAGGCGGCGATGGCGTGAAGGAGATGGAGAGGTGTGGGTGGAAACGAGCTATATTTTCCCGGCAGGGATGGGTTAAAGTACAATAAGAAAACATGGGGAAAATGTTTCTGCCAAGGTAAGATTTTAGCCCACCTCACCAGGATTTATTTATTTTGAGGAAAGGAGATGCTATGACAGCCTGCCTGAGACGCATGGGAATCGCCCATCACAGACCTGATCCTGTGTCCTGCCCATCAGCATCACAAGCGGAAGACTTTTCTCTTCACCTCATGTGATACAGCTACAACAGCTGCACGGAGGAGAACTTGATTGCCAGTAGAAGGTTCCAAAGGACTCTAGATATGAACACCAACGGCTCGTGCACGAGCTTGGTCTGCAACATCGCCATCACCTTACCTGTTTGTGCGCTAACTCCTCAAGCACTCAGGTCCACTGCGCACAAAACGCCCGATCTTACTTCACTCGGCAGCTGCCAGGCCTGTTCTAGTAGGACTCTATTTTTTTCCTTCATCCGCACCATAAAGCACGGTAATTAATTTAGCTAGTGTATATATACATATGTATGCGTGTAAGCCACGTGACTTGTTAAGTAAATAATAAACCGTGGCGTACAAGCAATCCTCAAGCTGATGTGACATGAGTGCCAAAACTAACAACACCGATCAGCCCGGAACGGGCGCTTCTCTTCTCAACAAGGTAGCTATGGCTATGGGTAGCTGAATGCGCAGGTAGAGAGACAAGTAGGAGTACATCAACTTCTTCACATCGTCTTCCCCCTGTTCTACCTCATACCCATTAGTTTGTCCCCCAACTTGATCTGATTAATTGCTCCGATGGCACCCCCGCCCCCGCCAACCTCTCACCCCCGCTTGACCCGTTTAATTGCTCACATAGTAGTCTCACATTATCCCTGGTCTCCATCCTCCTCGTTATCGTTCTTCAAACATGACGCACGTGGGCATGATTGATTCCCTGCGACTTTGATTATCGACACCATTGTTTAAGCTCGCATAGCCGCAAATGTATATTTTCCACCACATCAGCAAACTGCTGGCAGACCTAGGATCTGAGCACCATGGCGCCGGCCATAGATCAAAATATGTGAAAATTTACACTATAGATAGTGTAATCAGTTGGAGTAATCCAAACACGTTACTAAAAGTTTGGTAAGTGCTAGTGTCTCATGGAAATACATGTAGGAGTTTCCATACAAAGTTGAGTCCGTACTATGATAGTGGTAGGCTGAGTCGGCTCATGTCTCTGAGTTGTAGTACTACTCCATGTGTATGGCCGTGACGTGTTGTGCTAGGAAATTATGATAATGGATAATATACCTACCATTTTTTTATGTTATACTCCTAGATGAAACATATGTGGCCTTTTGGGTAGCCCAAAAATTAAGGTATTTCTGAATGATATTCTACGAGACGTTTACATCTACATGTAAATATAATTTTTTGAATTGTTTGGATCTTCTAATTTTATAGTCAAAATTTTGAAATTCGGAGATCAATGAGCCTATGATGCACAGAATGCTTGTCACTATAGTGATGAAATCTTACTCACCGCCTGTATTACAAGGTGAATTCCTCCTGGTATCTCTCAAAACACATTCATGTAATACTGCAGTGTGTTTTTAGTCATTGTACACCATTGTAAAGAAAAACTACTTAACTTATATATGTCACGACACTTTTGCTTTGGGGAGGAAATGCTATTGCCATAATGAAAAGAAAATGAACATTAACAGTTTTCTTGAGAAGGCCAAAAGCCACATATTTAATCAAGTTTGAGCCTTACAAGAACACTCCTCGGGCCTTGATTGTTACTAGTGTATTTTTTAGGGATTGGTGGCAATTATCCCGGTCAAATCCAAATCCCCTCCTATCTGTAAAAGCCCGTTTGATTCTAGTGTATTTGGCTGATTTTATCCCCACTTTTCCCTAAAATTCCCCAAACTCTAGTTTATTTTTCTCAATACTCAATACACTACCCCTCCTTAGTGGATTGGGGATAAATGGGGATATGATGGGAATGGGTGGAAGTAGGGGTTTCCCCCAATCCCTTTTGGTATTATCCCTAATAATCTCCTCAAAAACTCTAGTAAACCAAACAAGGCCTCATGATTGTTTTTACAAACTTGGTCTGCACACAACTCGACGTGCGATAGGGCGAAGCACCTATATGCTGGAACCTATGGGATTGCAGCCGCACGCTGGAGGAAGGGAGCATGAGTTGCGGTACATGCCAGCCTTGCGCCAGGAGTCGCTAATGGTGCGGAGCGAAGCTGCTTCACTGTGCAGCATGCACCATCGTGTACTAGCGCGCCATGGCGAGAAGCCAAGAAGTTCCTTCTGTACAGGGCTACGAATAGGTGCGAAGATGCCAAACTAGATTGTCGGGGTCGACAGACTTCGAGATCCGGGTGATCTTCTCCAGCTTTTCTCGAAGAATAATGAGATGGAACCACTGCGAGATATCTGCTGGAGAATATTACATATTTTCTCCATGATTGCTGCTACGATTGATGCCCTACTGCTGGAGAAACATGGCAACAGTTAAACATCATCCGTCTATGTTGATGTGGTTGATAGTTTGACACTCACAACATGGTACTCCCTCCTTCGAGATGTAAAGATTTATCTCCCTTGTTGTTTATGGATGAAACTGGGGATCACATATTAGATGCATGTTATGCATCTCTATACCCATGGTAGGTACTGCGATTATTTAAAAGATAGTAACAATGTGCACCAGATCTTTCTCTTTGTTAGTTTCTTTGCATGATAATGCTTGACTGCTTTTAACAGCCGATGCACGTGCAGTAGGCCGCACAAACACTCCATGCAGGTATTAAGTACCATTGGAGGTCTACAATAGCCTAATCTATTAATCAGCGTGCATAAAGACATGGCAATGTGTTGGATATAACCTCTAATCACCTTCATACTCAAGGTACGCAAAACTACCTTCTCCAATTAGTTGACCCTGTTTTGTTTTTTCCTTCCCCGCCGCATGACTCTTTTTAGTATTTTACTAAAAAGAAGTTCTTAATTAGAACACAACATATAATAATGAGATATGGTATTAGTTCAAGAACAAATCATGTGATTGTAGTATTTTTCATGTGAGACTAAGGGACAAGGAAGCTACAGTTTGTTTTTCCAGTACAAATGTCAGGCAGATTTTTGTTCAAACGATATTTGAGAATGAGCTTCTTTTCTCATGCCTTGATTGGTATTTGGAGCTCCTAGAGTAATTACGTGAGCTATGAAAAAATTAACTGTGGTGTTGCTCCTCTTGGACTATTGTAACATGATGTTCACATTCATATATAGCCAAGTTTTGGGAGTATTAATATAATTTGGATTAGTAGCTCCATGGCAACGAGTTCCATCCATGTTAAAATAAGATTTTTGGTATTCATGAAGTTTCTATCATCCTTCTCTTACAGGTTGTGTGCAAGTTCATATTTGTATGTGAAGGTTAGCATTTAAACTATGCATATGATCAGTTCACACATCAAATTGAGCAATTCGTGTGCCTTTTAAGTTTATATAATTAAGATCACACATGCCATGATTTATCTTGATATTACAAAAAGGGGAAAATATAGAACCCCGGTAAAGCCATGAACAGATATGCTGATCGCTTATATTTGTCATAGATTGATGGTCCTTTTCATCTAATAACATTCTTCCGTGTATGCCCTCCTTCCAAATATACAGGGCCTAATGCATGTCTCAACATTGCCTTTTGACCACGGAAAGTACTTAGTCATTCAATCATGCATGAATATATTTACCTAGGAACGCACATACTCTCTGAATGTACTTACTTGTTCAATCATGCATAACTTTCTACCTTCGAACGCATATACTTTCTGAATGTACTTGTTTAATCATGCATAGTTTGGGTTGGCACAAACGGCGGTTGGCTTGTTTACATAACGGAGGGTACCAAGATGAAGCTTCACAACATCTATACCGGTGTCGACATTGACGTAGCTCCGATGTCCACCGTCGGGTTCGGCCGTGCAAATTTGCTGACCAGAAATATGTGTTACCCTGGTACCGCAACAACTTTGAACAAGATAGCACTCGCTGAACCCCCCACAAGGTTGCGCGCTTACGCTGACTTCCGTCTCATTGCGGTGTTTGACATCACAATAGCCATGATGCAGCGTCATGTAGACAGGAATGACTGGTACGTGTTGCCAGCGGCAAGTTTGTACCCATAGAGGTAAAAAGACACCGTGTACCATGCAGGCCGGGTCTTCGCAGTAACAAACCATGGGGATTGCTACGTATGCGTTACGTCGTACGGTATACAAGACAACAAATGAATTTCAGTCTTCTTGTAGATACATTCCTGTTGACATTTGCATCCGGTATCACATGTTTTTAGAGAGCTACCCCACTATCAGAATCGCTCCGTCTGATATTGGCGTTGGACACGTTTTTACATGGAACCTTGTAACTGACCCTCAGCGCTTGGGACATAATATCTAATTAGTCCATGTCAACAGTCCGGGTACAGGTACACAAGCTGCACCGCGAGGGAACTGGTTGACACATGCATGGTCCTCATCTACTTTTTCTCCTCCTAGCCGGATATTTTGCAATTAGCGTTGGATTGCTCTCTCCTGTATCATATCCGTGGACTACGTCCTGACATAAAAACGGACATATACCGGAGAAATTTACAGGTCGGCATTCGAGATGCCTTAATAGCTACAGTAGAAGATTAAGTATTTGTTTGAAGGAAAGGGGGGTTGCTCTGACAGCCAGAGACGCATGGGAAGCAGTCCATCGCAGACCTGATCCCGTGTCCTGCCCATCATGGCATAAGCGAAGGACTTTTCTCTTCACCTCATCCGATACAGATACACAAGCTGCACCACGGGGAACTGATTGCCACTAGAAGATTCAAAAGAACTGCCGTGACCGTGAGCTTTCATTCAATCAATCTAGGTATGACCACAGATGGCTCTCGTTTTGGAAATGTCATGCACACCGGTCCGGTCCTCAATATCGCCATCGGCTAGCGCGTATGTTTTTTGCTCGCTAGCTAGCTCCTCTACCGCACGTTCTTGAGCACTCACTCAGGTCCACCGCGCACAAAACGATCGATCTTCACTCGGCTGCTGCCCGGTTCCGTTCCATCCTTTTTTCCTTCGTCCGTACCACAAACCACGATGATTTAGCTCTGTATATATACACACACATGTGTGTGTGTGTATATATCTAGCTCTGATATACGGTTCTCTTCTCACCTTGTTGAAGTATCTATATATTTAGCTGCGCACGACTCTAGACGCAGGTAGACATACAAGTAGGAGTACT